>NC_053389.1:777869981-778169981 GCF_905171765.1 Bufo bufo | reverse complement strand
CATCAAGCATTGGTGGGTGGAAATCCTGGCTGATCCACGCCTGATTCATCTTGACAAAGGTCAGTCTCTACACATTTTGGGTGGACAGGCGAGTATGGCCCCCACCGCACAAAAACACCCGCTTTGATGCCACACTATTGGCCAGGAAGGACAGCTTTCACAGGGAAAACTCTGCCAGTTGCGGCCACAAATCCAGTTAAGCTGCACAGTTTTGAACACGCGTGCCAAGCAGGGCGCATGGCTCAGCCCTCCTTGACATATCGCTAACACCATGTTCTTCCTGTTGTTGGTCACCATGGTTCCGATTTTGAGTTGTCGAGTAAAAAGCCAGGATTTGATTTCTTGATGAAGGACACGGAGCAGTTCCTCCCCTGTGTGACTAAATTTGCCCAGGAAAACGAGGTGCAGTACAGAGTGACATCACCGTGTCCTGCACATGTGGTATGCTGGAGAGGCACTGTGAATTGTCCCTGCAGTGGAAGCTGAGGACACAGTGGAGGATGAGGAGGCTTAGGCAGACATTGTTGCAGGACCAACGGTGTGAGAACCTGGAGGCGGCGTCACCTGGCCAAGTTGCTGGTGTGGCTGTGCAGGAACCATATCCACCCAGTGGGCCTTAAAGGACATGTATTGTGCCTGACCATAGTTACAGCTCCACACGTCGGAGCTGCCGTGTACATTGACATACACCGACAGGCTCAAGGACTGGCCCACCTTCCGTTCTACATACAAGTGAAGGGCTGGTACTGCCTTTTTCGCAATGAAATGAAGGCTTGGGACTTTCCACCTCGGCTTGGCACAAGCCATCAGATCTCTGAAAGGTGCAGAGTCCACCACTTGGAAAGGGAGGGACTGCCGCACCAGCAACTTGGACAGGAACACATTCAGCTTCTGCACCGTTGGATGAGTGCATGCATAATGTTGTCTCTTGGCAATTGCTTCGGTGATCGATTGCTGACGGAATGACAGACGAGGAGTAGGAGGAGGAGGAGCAGAAGGATCAGGACCAGCAGATGATGGGAAGGACAGACAGCTTCCTTCGGCTGAGGTGGTGGAGCCTTGATTGCCTGAAATAGGGTGAGTGCCATTGGGTGATGTAGCAGATGCTGCGGCAGGCTGGGCCACCACATCGGAGCCATGGTTCTCCTTCTGCCTACAGATTTTACAAATGGCCATGCTCACCTCCTCTGGCGGCTTTACAAAATACTGGCACACCGCCGAGTAGGTGACTTTACCCCCAACACTCCTCACTGACTGACTGCCACCGCTGCTGCTTCCGTGAACCCCTGCACCACTACTTTCCGGGCAGGTATGCTCCTGCAATGCGGGTGGTCTACCCCGGGCAAGTTTGGCTCTCAACCTTCCACTGCTGCCACCCTGTTGACGCTAGCGACTTGCTGGCTCCGCCGCTGCCTCACGGGCAAGCTGCCACACTCTTCTGATGATAATGAAGCCCCTAATTCACCCCAATTCATGCTCCCAAGTGTGATCAGCTACATCATCATTGAGTACTGTCTGCACGTCACTGATGTCCTCCTCAACGGTCTCTGGTCAGAAGTCTGACCGCTCGGAACACCAGCTTCCACGCCACTCTCCTTATCACTACTTGCCCACCTACTGGAGGAAGTGGCGGTTGTCTCCTCCACATCTTGGCTGGCCATTAGCTGCTGACTGTCCTCTAGTAGCTCGTCTTCGCTGTATAGTGGAGCTGAGCCCACAGCATATAATTCTTCTCTGGCTAAGGGAACAGCAAAGGACAGAGGCAGGTTGAGGATAGGTGATGGCACAGGGCCTGCTCCCGGGCAATGCCAAATAAGGGTTGTGTCTGACGAACCCACCGTCAAGACAAGACCGCTGGATGACACCGGGAGCTCAGGCCTCTGGCTGCGACTCCTTCTGCCACGCCCCCTTACTCTGCTGCGACCTGTGCCTGCGCCAGAAAAATTTAGGCTTCTGCCTTTCCCCTGTGAAGGCACTGGCACTTCTCTGTCTGACATACTGTTAGAACAAATAAATAAATAGGAAATTAAAACACCCCAAAAAAGTCTGTAATTAACTCACTTCACCACACAACGGCTAATACTTTTTTTTTTGTGCCACTAATACAATTCAAAAAGGGCTTTAGATCATATAACTGCACCGCTGAATTTTAAATAGGCCCTTACTTTTTTCAAATTATACACTCCACAAAGGGCTTTAGAACATAACTGCACCACTGAACGACAAATAATATATATTTTTTTGCCACTAATACACGCCAAAAAGGGCTTTAGAACATATAACTGCTCCGCTGAACGGCAAATAGGTCCTTATTTTTTTCCACTTATACACGCCACAAAAGGCTTTAGAACATATAATTGCACAGCTGAAAGGCAAATAATATATATATTTTTGCCACTAATACACGCCAAAAAGGGCTGTAATTTTCTCACTTCACCACACAACGGCAAATACTTTTTTGAGTGCCACTAATACACTCCAAAAAGGGCTTTAGAACATATAACTCCACAGCTGAACAGCAAATAGGCCTTTATTTTTTTCCACTTATACACACCACAAAAGGCTTTAGAACATATAGCTGCACAGCTGAAAGGTAAATAATATATATTTTTTTGCCACTAATACACGCCAAAAAGGGCTGTAATTTTCTCACTTCACCACACAACGGCAAATACTTTTTTGTGTGCCACTAATACACTCCAAAAAGGGCTTTAGAACATATAACTCCACAGCTGAACAGCAAATAGGCCTTTATTTTTTTCCACTTATACACACCACAAAAGGCTTTAGAACATATAACTTCACCTCTGAACGGCAAAAAATATATATTTTTGTGCCACTAATACACTCCAAAAAGGGCTTTAGAACATATAACTGCACAGCTGAACAGCAAATAGGCCTTTATTTTTTTCCACTTATACACGCCACAAAAGGCTTTAGAACATATAATTGCTCCACTGAACGGCAAATAATATATTTTTTTTGCCACTAATACATGCAAAAAATAGCTTTAGAACATATAACTAGTGATGATGGAGCACCAAAGTATTCGGGTGTTCAGCCCCAACACATTGCTATAATTGTGTGCTCGGCCGAGCACCCGAGTTTAATGGAAGTCAATGGGAGACAACCAGGCACCACCTGCTCTGAAGAGGGGAGGTACTCTGAAACAGCCTGTATATCATATAAAGGAGGGCCTTATTCACATTGTGGTACAATTTTTCGGGTAGTGGGACTCCTACACTCATAAAGCCTATGCACTAAGTGAAAGGGCTGCCAAATATTACAAGGAACCGGCAATCCAAAACACAAAAAGGAGGGCATCATACACACCCTTGAAAAATTATGATTGATGGCCTGCTGGTAACCCTCAAAAACATTTGGAGCAAGGGACTGCTGATCTGACCATCTAAAACATTAGGGGGCGAGGGCCTGCTGCCGCATTGTTGACTCTAGATAACCTCTGGGCGATTGCACGTCCCAGTGACGGCAACTATCCATTTGGATGTCTGCCCTATCAACTTTAGATGTTCTTTTCTGCGCCTACGATGGTGATCACGGGTAAGGGGGAATGAGTGTTCGATGCCGGAGATGGAGCCTGAGAAACAGCTAACACATCTAAGGAAGGCAAGCGGCTGTCGCTTAAATCACACACTCCCGATTCATGAAGGTAGTGACGATAAATGACAATACAGGACTCTTAAGATGCCCTGTTATTGTAATGAGTAATAAAAAATTGCAGGAAATGTCACTGCAGTATTTTGGATGAGGAAACATTATACAGGAGAGGCCCTGCTGCCGATTTGTTTACTCTAGATAACTTCTGGCTTATCGCACGTTCCCGTGACGTCCACGATTAGAGTTGAGCGGACACCTGGATGTTCGGGTTCGACGAGTTCGACCGAACTTCACAAAAAAGTTTGAGTTCGGGAACCGAACTTGACCCCGAACCTGAACCCCATTGAAGTCAATGGGGATCCGAACTTTTGAGCACTAAAATTACTGTACAAATGTCATGGAAAGGGCTAGAGGGCTGCAAATGGCATCAAAATGTGGTTAAGAGCATGGCAAGTGCTTTGCAAACAAATGTTAATAGGGAAATGACTTTAAATAACATAGAATAGGCAAAAAAATAAAAATAATAATCTTGATCTAGGAGGACGAAGTCCATATGGAGTAGGAGGTTGAGGAGGCGGTAGATGTGGCAGTGTAGGTAGAAGCGGCGGTGGAGGAGGAGGAGGTAACCTACACTGCTTTTTGGTTTTAAATTTATTTTTATTTTTTAAAATTAGGGTACACCCCAAAATATTGGGAAATATAACCTGTGATAACCCCCTCCAGTCGTGCTAAACACACGTTCAGACACTACACTGGCTGCAGGGTAGGCCAGCACCTCCAAGGGGTAAAGGGCAAGCTCAGGCCATGTGCCCAATTTGGAGACCCAGAAGTTGCAGGGGCTGACCCCTGTCAGTCAGTTCGTGTAGGCGTGTGCACCCTTACTGCCCCACCATGTCCAATTTGATATCTGCTCTATCAACTTTCGATGTTCTTTTATGCCCCTACCATGGTGATCACAGGTGGCCGGGAATCAGGGTTCCACGCTGGAGAGGGAGCGTGAGAAAGATAGACCACATCCAAGGGAGGATACATTTTTTTTAATTTTAAATTATAGAGTGGAATTATGGGACAAATTATTAAAGCGTAAAAGTGGGACAACTTTTTCAAGTTTAAGCATTGAATGAAAGGATGTGGCGCACATTAAATAATGAAGAATTTATTAAATTTTATTCCCTGTCAACTATGCGGAGCAGGGGTTTCTATCCGGCAAAATTTGAAAAATGTCACCTCACAATGTAATTGACGATTTTTTTAAAATTTATGTTCCTATCACCTATGTAGAGGTGCCCCAGTGACATCCACCATCCATTTGGATATCTTCTCTATCAAATTATGATGTTCTGTTCTGAGCCTACAATGTTGATCACGGTTATCGGTGAATCAGGGTTCCACGCCGGAGAGGGAGCGTGAGAAAAAGAGACCAAATTTAAGGGAGATAAATTTATAAAAAAAAATTGGGATCAAGCGGAAATATGGGAAACGTTATTGAGGCGCAAATGTGGGACAGATTACAGAAGCCCAAATGTAGGCCTAAAGATTAAAGCGGAAATATGGGAAAAGTTATTGAGGCACAAATGTGGGACAAATTACAGAAGCCCAAATGTGGGCCAAAAGAGTAAAGCGGAAATGTGGAACAAAGTATTGAAGCGCAAATGTTGGCCAAAAGAGTAAAGTGGAAATGTGGGACAAAGTATTGGAGCGTAAATGTTGGCCAAATGAGTAAAGCGGAAATGTGGGACAAATTATTGAAGCGCAAATGTGGTACAACTTGTTAAAGTTTAAGCAGTGAATCAAAGGAGGTGGCGCGCATTAATTAAAGAAGAATTTTTTGAAAATGTATTCCCTGTCACCTATGCAGAGCAGGGGTTTATTCACGTCTAAAATTGTATGTCAACCCAAGAATGTAACAGAAAAATTACAGAAATGTATTAACCTGTCTACTTGGTAGAGCAGGGGTCTATGACAGAAATAATTGTCACCCGAAAATGTAAAAGAAAAATTAGTGAAATTTATTAAGCTGTCAACTAGGTAGAGGAGGCGTATATTACACACAAAAATTGGTGAATTTCACCAGAAAATGTAATTGACAAAGTAGTGAAATGACATAAAATAAAATACGTACAAATAAAAAAATAAAAATTAGATTTATGAGGTGGAGTTCCATATGGAGTAGGAGTTTGAGGAGGCGGTGGACCTAACGGTGTAGGTGGAAGCGGCGGTGGAGGAGGACGAGGTAGCCAACACTGTTTTTTTTAAATTATTATAATTTTTTTATTATGGTACACTCCAAAAGAGTGTGAAATATCCAAAATACAAGAATGAGCAATTGCGCTGCAGTATAACAATGGCTGGTTAAGGCCAGGATACATGTCTATTCTGCACTAGGTACGGAAAAGTCCTGTGGGATCCATGCCTGGTTCATTTTAATATACGTGAGCTTGTCCACATTGGCTGTGGACAGGCGGTTGCGCTTACCTGTGATGACGCCCTCTGCCGTGCTAAACGCACGTTCAGATAATACACTGGCTGCAGGGCAGGCCAGCACCTCCAAGGCATAAAGGAGAAGCTCAGACCATGTGCCCAATTTGGAGACCCAGAAGTTGAAGGGGGCTGACCTGTCATTCAGTACGTGTAGGCGTGTGCACATACTGCTCCACCATGTTGGTGAATAGTGATGTCGCGAACATAAAATTTTCAGTTCGCGAACAGCGAACGCGAACTTCCGCAAATGTTCGCGAACTGGCGAACCGGGCGAACCGCCATAGACTTCAATAGACAGGCGAATTTTAAAACCCACAGGGACTCTTTCTGGCCACAATAGTGATGAGAAAGTTGTTTCAAGGGGTCTAACACCTGGACTGTGGCATGCCGGAGGGGGATCTATGGCAAAACTCCCATGGAAAATTACGTAGTGGACGCAGAGTCGGGTTTTAATCCATAAAGGGCATAAATCAACTAACATTCCTAAATTGTTTGGAATAACGTGCTTTAAAACATCCAGTGTGTGTATACGATCAGGTATGATGTTGTATCGATCAGGTAGTGTAAGGGTTACGCCCGCATCACAGACATTGACAGACCAAACTCCCCTTTTAATGCACCGCAAACAGTTCATTTGCACAACCGCAAACTCCCCATTTGCACAAGGTTGGATACCAAGCTAGCCACGTCCCGGTGATGTCATTGAAGGTTTCTTCCTCCACCCAGCCACGTACAACACCAATGGTCCCCGAAAGGTCAATTGAATTGATTTTTCGAACGGGGAGATGGTTAAAAAAACGCTGGCTCCCTCCCCTTTGTTTTTATCCACGGTGACTGCGTCTGCGCCGTGCAATTTACTGTCACACCCGATATGAGTGGTATTTTCTGTAGTACTATTCTCATCAGTTTAATCCCTCTAACGTCCCCGACTCCCCAATCTGGGGGCCATTTATTAAACAGATTTTTCGGACGGGGAGATGGTTAAAAAAACGCTGGCTCCCTCCACTCTGTTTTAATCCACGGTGACTGCGTCTGCGCCGTGCAATTTACTGTCACACCCGATATGAGTGGTATTTTCTGTAGTACTATTCTCATCAGTTTAATCCCTCTAACGTCCCCAATCTGGGTGCCATTTATTGAATAGATTTTTCGAACGGGGAGATGGTTAAAAAAACGCTGGCTCCCTCCACTCTGTTTTAAACCACGGTGACTGCATCTGCGCCGTGCAATTTACTGTCACACCCGATATGAGTGGTATTTTCTGTAGTACTATTCTCATCAGTTTAATCCCTCTAACATCCCCAATCTGGGGGCCATTTATTAAATAGATTTTTTGAACGGGGAGATGGTTAAAAAAACGCTGGCTCCCTCCACCGATATGAGTGGTATTTTCTGTAGTATTATTCTCATCAGTTTAATCCCTGTTACGTCCCATATCAGGAATTGCCTTTTATGAAAAAAAATTTAGGCCGGGTACCTTCCACTGTGGTGTCCCAATAGCGACAAATTTTTTGAAGGCCTCAGACTCTACCAGCTGGTATGGTAAAAGCTGGCGGGCTAAGAGTTCCGTCAAGCCAGCTGTCAGTCGCCGGGCAAGGGGGTGACTTTGTGACATTGGCTTCTTATGCTCAAACATGTCCTTGACAGACACCTGACTGTGGGCAGATGAGCAGGAACTGCTGAAGGTGAGAGATGGAGTGGCGGGTGGTTGAGAGGGGGCAGGGAGGACAGCAGTGGTTGACGTGGCTGAAGATGCAGGACCAGGAGGAGCATGGTGGCTTTGAGTTTGTGTGCTGCTTGTACTCATGTGTTGATCCCATAGGCGTTTGTGATGTGAGATCATGTGCCTTCGCAAAGCAGTTGTACCAAGGTGGGTGTTGGACTTCCCACGACTCAGTTTCTTTTGGCACAGGTTGCAAATGGCATTGCTTTTATCAGAGGCAGACACACAAAAAAAATGCCACACTGCTGAGCTTTGCAATGACGGCATTCTAGTGGTGGCAACAGCATGCGTTGACTGGCGTGCTGTCTGGCTGACCCCAGGTGCCGATACATGCTGTCTGACTGTGCCACTAACTCCTTGCGACGACCTCCCCCTGCTTCCAACTCGTCTCCTCATTCTCTCTGTCTCCCCTTCAGAACTTTCCCCCTCTTCTTCTCTTCGAGCAGGCACCCACGTGGCATCCGTGGACACATCGTCATCATCAACCGCTTCACTTGTATCTGACACCTCAGCAAAGGAAGCAGCAGCGGGTACAACATCATCATCATCACACTGTACGTCCATGTGTGTAATCCTGCCTGACTGAGACATATCCCCGTAATCTACATCATCTGGCAATAATGGTTGCGCATCACTAATTGCATCCAACTGATGTGTAAATAACTCCTCTGACGGATCAAGTGAAGCGGCTGTGGTGGCTGTGGTGGTAGTGGCGACGGGCGGGTGCGTGGTAACTTGAGAGCAGGTGACCGAAGCTGAGTTGGAGGAGGATGGTGCGTCAAGGTTCTTAGCGGAAGCTGTTGAAGATTGGGTGTCCTGTCTAAGCCAGTCAACTACGTCCTCTGAATTTTTCGGGTTCAGGGTACGTGGCCTCTGAAAACTGGGCATTATTCCAGGGACAGTGGAAATCACAGCACCACGACCACGACGGCCCCTGCGGGGTGGCCTGCCTCTGCCTGTCATTTTTTTTTTAGATAAGTGGTACTACGCGTGCTAGGTACTGTGCCACCCGGTATGAGTGGTTGGCACTGGCAGTGGGCACACTACAGTCTGTGGAAGTGGGCCTGACACACACTGGCAGCAGGCAAGCAACTGAATTTAGACTACTGTCTAAAAATTAAATGCCTTATTTATCGGCAAGCTACTGTGCCACCCGGTATCAGTGGTTGGCACTGGCAGTGGGCACACTACAGTCAGTGGAAGAGGGCCTGACACACACTGGCAGCAGGCAAGCAACTGAAATTACACTAAAGTGTAAAAATTAAATGCCTTATTTATCGGCAAGCTACTGTGCCACCCGGTATGAATGGTTGGCACTGGCAGTGGGCACACTACAGTCAGTGGAAGAGGGCCTGACACACACTGGCAGCAGGCAAGCAACTGAATTTAGACTACTGTCTAAAAATTAAATGCCTTATTTATCGGCAAGCTACTGTGCCACCCGGTATCAGTGGTTGGCACTGGCAGTGGGCACACTACAGTCAGTGGAAGAGGGCCTGACACACACTGGCAGCAGGCAAGCAACTGAATTTAGACTACTGTCTAAAAATTAAATGCCTTATTTATCGGCAAGCTACTGTGCCACCCGGTATCAGTGGTTGGCACTGGCAGTGGGCACACTACAGTCAGTGGAAGCGGGCCTGACACACACTGGCAGCAGGCAAGCAACTGAAATTACACTAAAGTGGAAAAATTAAATGCCTTATTTATCGACAAGCTACTGTGCCACCCGGTATCAGTGGTTGGCACTGGCAGTGGGCACACTACAGTCAGTGGAAGCGGGCCTGACACACACTGGCAGCAGGCAAGCAACTGAATTTAGACTACTGTCTAAAAATTAAATGCCTTATTTATCGGCAAGCTACTGTGCCACCCGGTATCAGTGGTTGGCACTGGCAGTGGGCACACTACAGTCAGTGGAAGAGGGCCTGACACACACTGGCAGCAGGCAAGCAACTGAATTTAGACTACTGTCTAAAAATTAAATGCCTTATTTATCGGCAAGCTACTGTGCCACCCGGTATCAGTGGTTGGCACTGGCAGTGGGCACACTACAGTCAGTGGAAGCGGGCCTGACACACACTGGCAGCAGGCAAGCAACTGAAATTACACTAAAGTGTAAATATTAAATGCCTTATTTATCGACAAGCTACTGTGCCACCCGGTATCAGTGGTTGGCACTGGCAGTGGGCACACTACAGTCAGTGGAAGCGGGCCTGACACACACTGGCAGCAGGCAAGCAACTGAATTTAGACTACTGTCTAAAAATTAAATGCCTTATTTATCGGCAAGCTACTGTGCCACCCGGTATCAGTGGTTGGCACTGGCAGTGGGCACACTACAGTCAGTAGAAGCGGGCCTGACACACACTGGCAGCAGGCAAGCAACTGAAATTACACTAAAGTGTAAAAATTAAATGCCTTATTTATCGGCAAGCTACTGTGCCACCCGGTATCAGTGGTTGGCACTGGCAGTGGGCACACTACAGTCAGTAGAAGCGGGCCTGACACACACTGGCAGCAGGCAAGCAACTGAAATTACACTAAAGTGTAAAAATTAAATGCCTTATTTATCGGCAAGCTACTGTGCCACCCGGTATGAGTGGTTGGCACTGGCAGTGGGCACACTACAGTCAGTGGAAGAGGGCCTGACACACTGACTGGCAGCAGGCAAGCAACTGAATTTAGACTACTGTCTAAAAATTAAATGCCTTATTTATCGGCAAGCTACTGTGCCACCCGGTATCAGTGGTTGGCACTGGCAGTGGGCACACTACAGTCAGTGGAAGCGGGCCTGACACACACTGGCAGCAGGCAAGCAACTGAAATTACACTAAAGTGTAAAAATTAAATGCCTTATTTATCGGCAAGCTACTGTGCCACCCGGTATCAGTGGTTGGCACTGGCAGTGGGCACACTACAGTCAGTTGAAGTCGGCCTGACACACACTAGCAGCAGGCAAGCAGCTGAAATTACACTAAAGTGTAAAAATTAAATGCCTTTTTTATGCAAAGTCCTGTGCCAGCCGGTATGAGTGGTGGGCACTGGCAGTGGGCACACTACAGTCAGTGGAAGTCAGCCTGACACACACTGGCAGGCAACTAACCTTAGATTAAAGTGTAAAAATTAAGTGCCTATTTTTTAAGCAAAGTCCTGTGCCACTCGGTATGACAGGGGTGGGCACTGGCAGTGGGCACACTACAGTCAGTTGAAGTCGGCCTGACACACACTAGCAGCAGGCAAGCAGCTGAAAATACATTAAAGTGTAAAAATTAAATGCCTTTTTTAAGCAAAGTCCTGTGCCAGCCGGTATGAGTGGTGGGCACTGGCAGTGGGCACACTACAGTCAGTGGAAGTCAGCCTGACACACACTGGCAGGCAACTAACCTTAGATTAAAGTGTAAAAATTAAGTGCCTATTTTTTAAGCAAAGTCCTGTGCCACTCGGTATGACAGGGGTGGGCACTGGCAGTGGGCACACTACAGTCAGTTGAAGTCGGCCTGACACACACTAGCAGCAGGCAAGCAGCTGAAATTACATTAAAGTGTAAAAATTAAATGCCTTTTTTAAGCAAAGTCCTGTGCCAGCCGGTATGAGTGGTGGGCACTGGCAGTGGGCACACTACAGTCAGTGGAAGTCAGCCTGACACACACTGGCAGGCAACTAACCTTAGATTAAAGTGTAAAAATTAAGTGCCTATTTTTTAAGCAAAGTCCTGTGCCACTCGGGATGACAGGGGTGGGCACTGGCAGTGGGCACACTACAGTCAGTAGAAGTCGGCCTGACACACACTGGCAGGCAACTAACCTTAGATTAAAGTGTAAAAATGAAGTGCCTTTTTTTTAAGCAAAGTCCTGTGCCACACGGGATGACAGGGGTGGGCACTGGCAGTGGGCACACTACAGTCAGTTGAAGTCGGCCTGACACACACTAGCAGCAGGCAAGCAGCTGAAATTACACTAAAGTGTAAAAATTAAATGCCTTTTTTATGCAAAGTCCTGTGCCAGCCGGTATGAGTGGTGGGCACTGGCAGTGGGCACACTACAGTCAGTGGAAGTCAGCCTGACACACACTGGCAGGCAACTAACCTTAGATTAAAGTGTAAAAATTAAGTGCCTTTTTTTAAGCAAAGTCCTGTGCCACACGGAATGACAGGGGTGAGCACTGGCAGTGGGCACACTACAGTCTGTGGGCCTGCAGCTCCTCACACACAGGCAGGCCAGGCAACTGCAATATGTATATAAAGGGAAAAAAAAAAGCAGACTAATGTTGCAGCCCTAAAAAGGGCTTTTTGGGGTGCTGTCAGGACGCTGTCCTTACAGCAGAGATCAGATGAGTCTTTCAGGACTGGAGTGGACACTGAATTCACTAGCCTAGCTATCGATTTCCCAATTAAATCAGCAGCAGTTACAGTCTCCCTCCTCTCACTAAGACTGCAGCTTCAGAATGAATCTAAAATGGATGCTGTGCAGGAGGTGGGAGGGTCTGGGAGGGAGGGTATGCTGCTGATTGGCTGGAATGTGTCTGCTGACTGTGAGGTACAGGGTCAAAGTTTGCTCAATGATGATGTATAGGGGGCGGACCGAACATCGCATGTGTTCGCCCGGCAGAGGCGAACGCGAACAAGCTATGTTCGCCGGGAACTGTTCGCCGTCGGATAGTTCGGGCCATCTCTATTGGTGAAATGCTGCCTCCTGCTAAGACGGTCCATATCAGCTGGTGGTGCTGGTTGTTGTGGCGTGCTGACAAAGCTTTTCCACATTTCGGGCCATGTTAAACCCTGCCTTCTGAGGTGCTGGCGGTGCCCCAGTTGCGTTGGCTACCTCTTCCTCGTCCTCTGCCTTCCCCTTGTGCTTCCACTGTGCCCCCGCTGTCAGAAGGGAATGCCACCAGCAGCGCATCTACCAGTGTGCGCTTGTACTCGCGCATCTTACGATCACGCTCCAGTGACGGAATTAAGGATGGTATGTTGTCCTTGTTGCCAGGCTGCCCAGAGGCAACGAAAAGATGTCCTCTGTGGGAGGTGTATCGTCTGTGTCCTCTGTATCCCCCCAGCCACGCACCAGTGATGGCCATGAGCTGGTCTGGGTGCCACCATGCTGTGAACATGGTTCCTCCTCCTCCATCTCCTCCTCCTCATTCTCCACCTCGTCATCCTCTAGAACTGTGCCCTGGCTGGACAATTGTGTACCTGGTGTTTATGGGTGTAGGAAACCACCCTCGGAACCAGTTGTGAATGACTGGCCAGAAACCCTATGAAATGATCCCTCTTCTTCCTCCTCCTCCTGTGCCACATCCTCTTCCATCATCGCCAGCAGCGTTTTTTCAAGGAGGCATAGAAGTGGGATAGTTACGCTGAGAACGGCATTATCGGCACTGGCCATGTTGGTGGAGTACTCGAAACATCGCAACAAGGAACACAGGTCTCGCAAGAAGGCCCAGTCATTGGTGGTATAGTGGTGCTGTTCCGCCGAGCAACTCACCTGTACGTGCTGCAGCTGAAACTCCACTATCGCCTGCTACTTCTCGCACAGTCTGGCCAGCATGTGCAAGTTGGAGTTCCACCTTGTGGGCACGTCGCATATGAGGCGGTTAGCGGGAAGGCTGAAGTTAGGCTGAAGTTACGCTGCAGCGCTGACAGGCGAGCAGCAGCAGGGTGAGAACGCTTAAAGTGCGCACCGACGGCCCGCACTTTATGCAGCAGCTCTGACATATCGGTGTAATTTTTAATGAATCTCTGCACCACCAAATTCAGCACATGGCCCAGGCAAGGGATGTGAGTAAAACCGGCTAGTCCCAGAGCTGCTACGAGATTTCGCTCATTATCGCACACCACCAGGCCGGGCTTGAGGTTCACTGGCACAAACCACTCATCGGTCTGTTGTTCAAGGCCCATCCACAGCTCCTGCGCGGTGTGGGGTTTGTCCCCCAAACAGATAAGTTTTAAAGCTACCTGCTGTCGTTTACCCCTGGCTGTGCTGAAGTTGGTGCTGAATGTGTTACGCTGATCGGATGAGGAGCCGGTAGAGGATGAGGAAGCAGAGTAGAAGGAGGAATCAACAAAAGGCAAACTGATGCACCCTGCAATCCTCGGTGGTGGAAGGACATGCGCCAAACTGCTATCCGCCTCTGGCACAGCCACCACTGCATTTACCCAATGTGCTGTTATGGAGATATAACGTCCCTGACCGCGCTTACTGGTCTATGTATCCATAGTGAGGTGCACCTTGCCACAGATGGCGTTGCGCAGTGCACACCTGATTTTGTCCCCTACTTGGTTGTGCAGGGAAGGGATGGCTCGCCTGGAAAAGTAGTGGCGGCTGAGCACGACGTACTGTGGGACAGCCACCGCCACAAGGTCTTTAAAACTATACGTCTCCACAAGACAGAATTATAGCATTTCAAAGGCCAGTAATTTTGAATTGCTGGCATTCAGGGCTAGGGATCATTGGTGGGTAGGAGGGTACTTCCTCTTCCTCTCCAGCATTTGGGAGATGGAGAGCTGAACGCTTCCGTTGGACATTGTGGAGATGCTTGGTGACCCAGGTGTTGGTGTTGCTGGAAGATCCTCTGTTTGCGGGATGGCAGGTGGCACTGTCCCTCCAGAGGTGGAGGAAGAGGCAGAGACTGCAGCAGAAGAGGAAGCAGGAGTCAGAGACCTTTCTTGGTTTTTGAGGTGTCTACTCCACTGCAGCTCGTGCTTAACACTTAAATGCCTGGTCATGCAGGTTGTGCTCAGGTTGAGAACATTTATGCCTCGTTTCAGGCTCTGATTGCACAGCGTGCAAACCACTCGTGTCTTGTCGTCAGCACATTGTCTGAAGAACTGCCATGCCAGGGAACTCCTTGGAGTTGGCTTTGTTGCGCTCGGTCCATTGCTGCGGTGGGCAGTAGCAGGCGTACTGTCTAGAGGACGGCCGCTCCGCTTTTGCACCCTGCTCCGTCTTCTGCTGTGCTGGTGGCTTTGTGCGACCACCCTCTCTTCCTCCGAACTACATAGGTCACTCTCATGACCTTGATTCCATGAGGGGTCAAGGACCTCATCATCCTCCACATCATCTTCCACCCAGTCTTCACCCCTGCCTTCCTTGTCGGTCTGCACACTTTCGAAAGCCCCAGCAGTTGACACCTGTGCTTCGTCGTGCTGCGATGGTCCTCCCATGTACTCATCTTGAAAGATAAGTGGTTGGGCATCGGTGCACTGAATCTTTTCCACTTCTGGGGCAGGGCTACGTGGATGGCCCTGGGAAACCCTGCAAACAGAGTCATCAAAAAACAGAAGAGACTGCTGCAGGACTTGGGACTCAGACTGCTTGGCTGATTTGCATGGGGGTGAGGTGAAAGACTGATGGACATCGGCTGCAGGTGCCAACTGTGGTCTTTCAGCAGGAGACTGGGTGGGAGACAATGTGAAGGAACTGGATCAACAACCCAATCTACTATCGCCTGTACTTGTTCAAGCCTCACCATTCGTAGAGCAGCATTAGGCCCGACCAAATACAAGCTCTGTATATACAGGGTGTATCTCTTACGGCCTGACCCACACTAGGCCTCAATTAAAGATTTGTGCACCAAATGGCGGTATTTCAAATACCTGAATAGAACCACACTATGTAAAGGCTGTATCTCACAATGACAGGGGCAGCACGGTGGCTCAGTGGTTAGCACTGTTGCCTTGCAGCGCTGGAGTCCTAGGTTCGAATCCGACCAAGGGCAACATCTGCATGGAGTTTGTATGTTCTCCCCGTGTTTGTGTGGGTTTCCTCCAGGTTCTATGGTTTCCTCCCACACTCCAAAGACATTCTTACAGCGCATCGAGGCCCGAAGGGTAAGACTGTGTGTACTCAAGACTATACATCATCATCATATGCTGCAAAATGAAAAAGTTTTTGCCCAAATGTGTGTTAGTTTAATAACTCAATATGACCGCAGTATATAACCCTGGAATTTCAAATGTGCTGATTCTGCAAGGCATGAAAAATTTTGTATTTTTCCCCAAATAGGGTGTTTTACTAATATAAGAATATAAGCCCTGTATATACAGGGTGTATCTCACACGGCCTGACCCACACTAGGCCTCAATTAAATTTGTTTGGCCAAAATGGCAGTATTTCAAATACCTGAATAGAAGCCCTGTATTTAAAGGGTGTATCTCACACGCCCTGAACCAGACTAGGCCTTAATTAAAGATTTGTGCACCAAATGGCGGCATTTTAAATATCTGAATATAACCCAAATATATAAAGGGCGTATCTCACATTGACATCTGCCGCAAAGGCTTACTAAATAAACTTTTTTTGCCCAAACGGGTGTTTGTTTAATAACTGAATATGGCAGCAGTATATAACCCTGGAATTTCAAACGTCAAGATGCTGCAAGGCCTGAAAAATTGTGTATTTTGCACAAAAAAAGGTGTTTTGTTAATAAAAGAATCAAACCCCTGTATTTAAAGAGTGTATCTCACATGCCCTGAACCAGACTAGGCCTTCTTTTAATTTTGTTTGCCCAAAATGACTGTATTTCAAATACCTGAATAGAACCCCTGTATATATAGGGTGCATCTCACACGCCCTGATCCACACTAGGCCGCAATTAAATTTGTTTGCCCAAAATGGCTGTATTTCAAATACCTGAATAGAAGCCCTGTGTTTAAAGGGTGTATTTCACACGCCCTGATACACACTAGGACGCTATCAAAGAATTGTACCCAAAATGGCTTTATTTCAAATAACTGAATAGAAAGGCAGTATCTCACAATGACATCTGCAGCAAAGGCTGCCAACTAAATTTTTTTTGTTTAATAACTGAATTTGACAGCAGTATATAACCCTGGAATTTCACACATGCTGATGCTGCAAGGCCAGAAACATATGGAATCTGGAAAAAAGGCTGTATATATTAAACTTGAATTTAACACTTGCAGATCTGGAAAATAGTGTTTTTTGGCAAAAAAAAAGGCTGTTTTTAAAAACCCAGAAAATGATGGCTGTATTTCTAGCTTAAATTGCACACTGACTAATTCAGATGTGGTATATTGTCAAAAAAGTGTTTTTTTTTGGTACCAGAATATGAAAGCTGTATATATTAAACTTGAATTTAACACTTGCAGATCTGGAAAATAGTGTTTTTTGGCGAAAAAGAGTGTTTATAAAAACACAGAAAATGATGGCAGTATTTCTAGCTTAAATTGCACACTGACTAATCCAGATGTTGTATATTGCCAAAAGGTGTTTTTTTGGTACCAGAATATGAAGGCTGTATATATTAAACTTGAATTTAACATTTGCAGATCTGGAAAATAGTGGTTTTTGGCAAAAAAGTGTGTTTTTAAAAACCCAGAAAATGATGGCTGTATTTCTAGCTTAAATTGCACACGGACTAATCCAGATGTTGTAGTTTGCCAAAAAAGTGTTTTTTGGTAACTGAAAATGAAAGATGTATATTTTAAACTTGAATTAAAACACTTGCAGATCTGGAAAATAGTGTTTTTTGGCAAAAAAAAAGTGTGTTTTTAAAAACCCAGAAAATCACGGTGGTATTTCTAGCTTAAATTGCACACTGACTAAGCCTGCAAATGCACCAGATGTTGTAAATTGCCCAAAAAAATTGGATTTTTTTTAAAAACAGATTATTTGTGCTGTTTTTAAAGCTTGGATTTCAATGTCCCAAAAGCTCAGATGCAGTGCTGGTGCACTGAGCTTGCATAAAATGGCCGCCGCCGCCCACCTAACTGACTTATAACAGGTTTTTTTTTCCATTACTGGGCTCAGGGCAGGATAAAAAAATTGTGCTCTGCACCCACACAACACAATGTATGTAGATCGCTGAGTTAGATTCACGTTTTGAGCAAAAATTCTCTCCTATTCTCTCCCTGAAATCACCAGCAGCATCCTCTCCCTAGACTAAGCACAGCAGAGTGGCGTGCAGCGCTACGTGAGTCCAGCTTATATAGAGCCTGGGTCACATACTGCACTGGCCAATCACAGCCATGCCATTAGTAGGCATAGCTGTGATGGCTTCTAAGGGCACAAAGTTAAACGCTTGTTGATTGGCTGCTCTGCAGCCTTTCAAAAAGCGCAGAGAAATCACCGAACACCGAACCCGAACTTTTACTGAAATGTTCGGGTTCGGGTCCAGTTTCCAAAAATCCTAAAGTTCGGTACGAACCCGAACTTTACAGTTCGGGTTTGCTCTACCCTACTAATAATGCATAGCAAATTATAGGGGGCATGTTCTCCTCTTACTCCTTGTGAAAATGAAAAATTTGGGGCAAAAACAACATTATATTGGAAAGAAAAGTAATTTTTTCATTTTCCTGGCCATGTGTTTCTAAATTCTATGAAACGCTTGTTGGGTCAAAACATTCACTTCACCCCTAGTTTCCAAAATAGGGTTACTTCAGGTTCTCTTCAAATGTGACATATCACCTGAAAACCATTTCAGCAAAATTTGCCCTCCTTTAACAATATGGTGCTCCTTTCTGTGTCCCCATTCAGCAGTTTACCACCACATGTGGGATGTTTCTGTAAACTGCAGAATCAGGGAAATAAATATTGAGGTATCTTTGGCTGTTAACCCTTGCTGTGTTGCAGGAAAATTTATTAAAGTGGAAAATCTGCACAAAAAATGATATTTTAAAATTTCCCCTCCATTTTGCTTTAATTCTTATGGAACACCTAAAAGGTTAACAAAGTTAGTAAAATCAGTTTTGAATAACTTGAGGGGTATAGTTTCTGAAATGGGATAATTTATGGGTGGTTTATATTATGTAAGCCCCACACAGTGACTTTATAACTTAACTGGTCCTTTTGGAAATTTTCTTAAACATTTTTTAATTTGTTTCTAAACTTCTAACCCTTCTAACGTCCAAAAAAATAAAATTGCATTTTCGAGATGATGCAAACTTAAAAGCAGAGAAATTCTAATTCTGAAAATAGCAAGTTGTTCAAAATTTTCAGCAAATTCTGTTTTTTTTTTATGCATAAAGGTAAAACGCATCAACTCATATTCAGCACTAACATATCAGAATGGCTTGGATTAAGTAAAAGCGCTCCAAAGTTAATACCAGATAAACGGACTCATGTCAGATTTGAAAAATGGGGCTCCGACATTTGGTCCAATCTAGCTGTCGCTTGAAGAGGTTAATCCAAAAAAAGTATTATTATTTGTAGTAGTTAGCCCCTTCACTACCGAGCCACTTTTCACCTTAAATCCCAGGCCGATTTTTGCAAATCTGACATGTGTCATTTTATGTGGTAATAACTTTGGAACGCTTTTACTTATCCAAGCCATTCTGAGACTGTTTTATCATGACACATTGTACATCATGACAGTCATAAATTTGAGTCAATATATTTCATATTTATGAGAAAATCTAAAATTTACCAAAATTTGTAGAAAATTAGCAATTTTCATAATTTTCATTTCTCTGCTTTTAAAACAGAAAGTGAAACCTCATAAAATATTTATTAATTAACATTCCGCATATATCTATTTTATGTTGGCATCAATTTGTAAATGTCATTTTATTTTTTTAGAATGTTAGAAGGCTTAGAATTTTAGAAGCAATTTTTCAAATTTTTAACACAATTTCCATTTTTTTGAGCACCAATTCTGTTATAAAGTGATTTTGAGGGGCTTACATAATGGAAACCACCCATTAATGACCCCATTTTAGAAACTACAACCCTCAAATAATTAAAAACTGATGTTAAAAACTTTGTTAACCCTTTAACCCCAAGAATTAAAGGAAAATGGAGGTAAAATGTAAGTTTTTTGGTAGATTTTTTATGTTAATCAATGTTTTATTGCAACACAGCAAGGGTTAACAGCAAAAAATAACTCAATATATATTTCTCTGATTCTGCAGTTTACAGAAATACCCCATATATGGCGGTAAACTGCTCAATGGGCACGTGACAGTGGTTTTTAGGCACCATTTTGTATTTGAAGAGACCTACAATGAAAACCCTCAAAAAGTTACCCCATTTAAAAAACTACACTCCTTAAAGAATATATTAAGGGGGTACTGACCACTTTGACCCCCTAAGCGTTTTACGGAATTTGGAAACACTTGGCCGTGAAATGGAAAAGTTTCATTTCTTCTAATAAAATTTTTCATTTTCACAAGGGGTAACGGGAGAAAAAGCATCCCATAATTTGTTACCCATTTTCTCCTGAATACGGCAACACTCCATATGTGGTGATAAACTGCTATGGGGGCACATGGCAGAACTCTGAACAGAAGAAGCGCCATATGGCTTTTGCAGCGCAGATTTTGCTGGATTAAATTACGGGTGCTCTCATGGTGGCTCATTTTTTGCGGGATAAGGTGATTTTTTCATTGGTACCAGTTTGGGGTACATAAGACTTTTTGATTGCTTGGTATTACACTTTTTGTGAGGCAAGGTAAAAAAAATGGCTGTTTTGGCTTTTTTTTTTTCTTACAGCATTCACCTGAGGGCGCATAATAAAATAAATACATTTTTATAGAGAAGGTTGTTCCGGACGCGGAGATACCTAATGTGTCTATTATTTTTATTTTGGTTTTACACAGTAAAAGCCTTTTTGAACAGAATAAAATCTTGTTTTTGTGTTGCCATTTTCTGAGAGCCCTATTTTATTTTTTTTTAAGCGATTTTCTTAGTTAGGGTCTCATTTTTTGCGTGATGAGATTACGGTTTGATTGGTATCATCTTGGGGTACATAAGACTTTGTGATCACTTGGTATTACACTTTTTGTGAGGCAAGTTGGCAAAAAATATCTGTTTTGGCATTTTTATTTTTACAGCATTCACCTGAGGGGCCATCTCATGTGATATTTTTATACAGCAGGTTGTTACAGATGCGGCGATACACATTGTGTCTATTATTTTCTATTTTTGTTAAGTTTTACAGTGAAAGCCTTTTTGAACAGAATAAAATCTTGTTTTTGTGTTGCCATTTTATGTGAGCCATATTTTTTTTATTTTGTGGCAGATTATCTAAGGTAGAGTCACAAAAGTTACTGGAGCTTGCAGGGATCAAAATCCAATGCATTGCGGAGAGTATTTGATCTTCTTCATCATAGAATAATCCAATGACAAGACCTTATAGTGGACTGGGTAGGTCATACTGAAGCATATATTCATTATGCTAAGTGCTCTATCTTTAGAGCAGAGATACAAAGGTAGTAGTACTCGATCTGGAGCATCATTGTGGTGGTAGTTTAATAGAGATAGTTAGCACAGATACTAAGAATGAGTGAATCGATTCTACTGCTTCAGAATTTGACAAAAAGCTTGCATTCTAATAAACATATTGTCAGGGCTGGCATTAGGGAGGGGCAAACTGGGCAATCGCCCATAGTCCCAATCCTCTAAGAGGCCCCCCTGCTTCAGTCCTGGACAGATCACACATTGTTGAACAGTCAGGACTCCAGAGTGGGGAATTTCCCGGCTTAGGAGCTCCTGCTCTGACTCCATATATGGAGTAAGTGTTATGAACATGAAATGGGTATTTCCAAGCATGGTCACTATGCTGGGGGTCTAATTTAGACTATTTTTGAAATGTTTCTGTGGAGATTTGAACTCACAACCTTCTACATTAAAGGCAATAACCACTAGGCTATAAGGCTCAATGCTAAGTCATTGCTGAAAAGCCTCAAAGAAGTTTCTCTTGTATAATACAAGAAACACTTCTATGTGGATTTTAATACAAGAGAAACTTCTATGAAGTTTTTCAGCAATTACTTAGCATTGAGCCCAGTGGTTCTTGCCTTTAAAAGGTAGAAGGTAGTGAGTTTGAATCCCCACAATAACATTTTAAAAATAGATGCTAAAACAAAACTTAAATACACAGGGTGTCCCCAACAGTGAAAATTTAGATTTTATTCAGAAAAAAAAATGGAGCAAAACATAAAATATTATCAAATAGCACCCGTATTAACCCACACCAACCTTTTTAACTTGTGTTAATAGTACTTTTTGTTGGGAAAGATGGCAACCCTAACAGCATCCCCGTTCAGGACATCTATAGGCCCGCTCACTGCAGCAAGCTAAGCCTCATCAGGATTCCCTTTGTAAAAAATTTTTTTTTTCTTTTCATAGTGATATTCTGACCCTCATAACTTTTTTATAGTTATGTCTACGGAGATGTGTGGGGGCACATTTTTTGCGGGACAATCTGTAGTTTTTGACAATACCATTTTGGGGTGTGTATGACTTGATCACTTTTTATTCAATTTTCTTGAAAGATAAAGCGATGAAAATGTTTTTCTGTTGCGCCATTCACCACATGGGCTGACCTTTTAAAATATTCTAATAGTATGAGCATTTTCGCATGCGGCGATGCCCATAATGCAATTTTTTTTGTTTCTTTTATTTTGGAAATGGGGGTGATTTAAATTTTCAAAACTTTTTTATTTATTTTTTTTAACTTTTTGTTAAGTCCCCCAAGTGGACCACAACTTACAATCATCAGATGTAAATTTCTCCATTAGTCTGTATAGAAATCACTATATCACAGTTCTGTGCTGCCATCTAGTGGCCTGAACTGGGATTTACTAACAATGAGCCTGGAAGCCTAGTACAGGCTGTGGCTTATTTATAGAAAAGGGTGCTTTCCCCAATCTCCGCTGGGTGAAAGCGCGCCTGAAGAGGAATCCCACGCTTTCGGTTTTTAACACTCTCAGATGCCGTGCGTGAGGGGAACTCATTGCTGTGAGGGGAGGGGGCATGTGGCGTATTCTGGGGCCATGAGGGTGAAGAACTGTGTGAGGAGCTTTATGGGGTGTAAATCTGTGAGAGAGGGCTGGTACCGGCAGAATGTAACTGTGTTGTGAGTACATTATTACAAAATTTGGGGCCCCACTTTTGATTTTGCCCAGGGCCACATTTTGTCTAAAACCGGCCCTGCATATTGTGGTTCTTTTTAGAGAGGGAGGGAGTAGAGAGAGAGAGACTGGTATGAGTAGAATGTGTGCACAGTATTGTAGGCCAGGCAATACCCCTCTGGGTTTCAGGGAAAGCTATTCAAAAACTTTCCTAAATCTATCTCTTTCTCTCTCAGAATCAATTTGTGTTCGAACTAAATAAAACTAAATAAAAAAAATATAATGTTACAAATCTTCAAAGGTTTGGTCATCTCTTTCTGTTGTAGCATACACATGTCATACCATAACTTAGAAGAAAAAAAAGGAAAATAATAAAATCGGAACTATGAACTACGAACTACACTGCAGGTCTAGCTTAGTACTTTCCATGTTAAGGTGTGTAATATTTACTGTCAATCCACCCGGCCAACCTAATCTGAAAAGTAGATATTCGATTTTGATTATGTGCACAACCCAATGAAATACGACTCAATACATGTGTGTCCTACTTTTTTAATTGTGCTATAATAAAGTATATAATAAACCTTTATTCACTAGGAGATATAATAGTGGTACACAAATATATGAGAATGTAATAGCTGCTGTCATATTTTCATACTTAAAGGGGTTATCCGATCTCAGAAACATCCCCCCCCCCATATGCATGGCCCTTCACAGGTAATATACTTACCCTGTTCCCCGCTCCCTGCGGCGCTTCTGGTCCCCGCACCGCCACTGCTGCTTCTCCCTGCAAACCGATGAAAACAACCGGTGTCGGGGGGAGCAGCCAATGGCAGTCAGGGATAGAGAGAAGCCTCCCTAGCGTCACCCGCGATGATAGGGAGGCTGACCCCTGTCCCCCCCTGACATTGGCTGCTCCCCCCGACACCGGATGTTTTCATCGGTGTGCAGGGAGAAGCAGCAGCGGAGGTGTGAGGACCAGGAGCGCTGCAGGTCGTGGGGTTCAGGGTAATTATATTACCTGTGAGGGGCCCGGCACATGGGGGGGAGGTTTGTTTCTGAAATCGGATAACCCCTTTAACCACTTTCTGTCCGCCCATAGGATATAAACATCCTATGGGTGGACCTCTTTTTCTGAAAGCACGTTTTAAAACGTTCCGGCCCGGCGGTCATGTGACCGGTCATGTGACCGCCGTGACCAGCTCTATAAAAATATCAAATGACCTAACCCCTCGGATGAACACCGTAAAAAAAAAAAACTGTGTCAAAACAAGCAATTTTTGTCACCTTACATCACAAAAGGTGAAACACCAAGTGATCAAAAACGCGTATGTCCCACAAAATGGTACCAATAAAACCGTCACCTCATCCCCCCTACATAAGAAAATCTCTCAAAAAATAAAAAAAACTATAGCTGTTAGAACATGGAGACACTAAAACATCATTTTTTTGGTTTCAAAAATGCTATTATTGTGTTAAAGTGAAACAAATAAAAAAAAGTATACATATTAGGTATTGCCGCGTCCGTAAAAACCAGCTCTATAAAAATATCACATGAGCTAACCCCTCAGATGAATACTGTAAAAAAATAAATAAAAAAGTGTTAAAACAACCAATTTTTTGGTCACCTTGCCCCATAAAGTGTTATAATGAATGATCAAAAAATCCTATGTACCCAAAAATAGTACTAATAAAACTGGCACCTTATCCCCTAGTTTCTAAAATGGGGTCATTTCTTGGGAGTTTCTACTGTAAGGGTGCATCAGGGGGCTTCAAATGGGACATGGCATCTAAAAACCATGTGGAGTTCCTTTTCTTCTGCGCCCTGCCGTGTGCCCATACAGAAGTTTATGACCACATGTGGGGTGTTTCTGTAAACCGCAGAATCTGGGTAATAAATATTGAGTTTTGTTTGGCTGTTAACCATCGATGTGTTAAAGAAAAAATTGGATTAAAATGGAAAATCTGCCAAAAAAGTGAAATTTAAAAATTTGATCTCCATTTTCCTTTAATTCTTGTGGAACGCATAAAGGGTTAACAAAGTTTGTAAAATCGGTTTTGAATACCTTGAGGGGTGTAGTTTCTACAATGGGGTCATTTATGGGGGTATTCACTATGTAGGCCCCACAAAGTGACTTCAGACCTGAACTGGTCCTTAAAAAGTGGGTTTTGGCAATTTTCTTAAAAATTTGAAGAATTGCTTCTAAACGTCTAAGCCTTCTAACGTCCTAAAAAAATAAAATGACATTTCCAAAATTATGCCAACATAAAGTAGACATATGGGGAATGTTAAGTAATAAATATTTTATGAGGTATCACTTTCTGTTTTAAAAGCAGAGAAATAGAAATTTAGAAAATTGCGAATTTTTCAAATTTTTGGGTAAATTTGGAATTTTTTCATAAATAAAGGTGAAATATTTTGACTCAAATTTATGACTATCATGAAGTACAATGTGTCACGAGAAAACAATCTCTGAACGACTTGGATAAATAAAGGCGTTCCAAACTTATTACCACATAAAGTGAGATATGTCAGATTTGCAAAATTAGGCCTGGTCAGGAAGGGGACAAATGGCCCAGATGGGAAGTGGTTAAGACTTTATGTGAAGAAAAATACATACACATTACAGTAATGTAACTGTGATAGAAGTTATATTGTCTGGATATTGCTTTTTCTTTTTGTTGAAACATTTTTGTTGACACATTTTTTTCTTTGTTTCTATGATCATACACAAGATTATTTATACAGAGAAAGATATACAATTTTACAGTGATGTAGCGGTGATGGATGTCATACTGTCTTCATTTTGATTTTCCTTTTCCTCAACTCAATTCTGTATTTTAATTTTCATCTTTGAAAATCTCAATAAAAATATTATGACCAAAAGTTAACTTATCTCTATCGAATACTATAATTTGTATGAATGTATAATAGATCAGTGTACATAGGTGTAATTGTGCACATGGCCATTACCTTCAAGCCTGTACCTGAGATGTTCCGTTTCAAAATCCTTTGCTCTATGCTGGTAGCACTGCCGAAGTACACAGTGTACAGTACAGTATAAATATATCCATAATGCATCCAGGGAAATGGTCCCAGCTGATTTATTTAGTGAAATCTAAAAATTATTATTTCCATTCTTGACATAGTATTAGTCTTTAATGCCTTAACCACTTAATTAGTTAACACTAGAGTTGACCGGACACCTGGAAGTTCGGGTTCAACGGGTTCGGCCGAACTTCTCAAAAAAGTTCAAGTTCGGGACCCGGACTTGACCCCGAACCCAAGCCCCATTGAAGTCAAGGGGACCCGAACTTTGGAGCCCTAAAATGCCTCTAAAAAAGAGACATGGAAAGGGCTAGAGGGCTGCAAAAGGCAGCAAAATGTGGTTAAGAGCAAGGCAAGTTCTCTGCAAACAAATGTGGATAGGAAAAAGACTTAAAATAACATAAAATACGTAAAAATAAAAAATAATAATCTTGATCTAGAAGGATGAGGTCCATATAGAGTAGGAGGTTGAGGAGGCGGTGGATGTGGCGGTGTAGGTGGAAGCGGTGGTGGAGGAGGAGGACGTAGCTAACACTGGTTTTTGGTTTTGTATTTAATTTAATTTTATTTTTTTTATTTTTTTTTGTTTAAATTTGGGTAGACCCCAAAACATTGGGAAAAATAAAAAATAAAAGAAAGAGAAATTGCGCTGGAGTACAACAATGGCTGGCTGAGGTCGGTATACATGTCTATTCTGCACAAGGTACGGACAAGTCCTGTGGGATCTCTGCCTGGTTCATTTTAAAGAACGTGAGCTTGTCCACATTGGCTTTGGACAGGCGGCTGCGCTTGTCTGTGATAACCCCTTCTGCCGTGCTAAACAAACGTTCAGACAATACACTGGCTGCAGGGCAGGCCAGCACATCCAAGGCGTAAAGGGCAAGCTCAGGCCATGTGCCCAATTTGGAGACCCAGAAGTTGAAGGGGCCGGACCCATCAGTCAGTACGTGTAGGTGTGTGCACACATACTGCTCCAATATGTTGTTGAAATGCTGACTGCTGCTAAGACGTTCCATATCAGCTGGTGGTGCTGGTTGTTGTGGCGTGCTGACAAAGCTTTTCCACATTTCGGCCATGCTATCCCTGCCTTCTGAGGTGCTGGTGGTGCTCCAGCTCCGTTGGCGACCTCTTCCTCCTCCTCAGCCTTCGCCTTTAATGGGGATCCAGCAACGTGGCCATCCAGTAATCAGCACAAGTTAGAATGCGGCCAACTCGGCGGTCATTGCGGAGACACTGCAGCATGTAATCGCTCATGTGTGCCAGGCTGCCCAGAGGCAACGACAAGTTGTCCTCTGTGGGAGGTGTATCGTCTGTGTCCTCTGTATCCCCCCAGCCACGCACCAGTGATGGCCATGAGCTGGTTTGGGTGCCACACTGCTGTGAACATGGTTCCTCCTCCTCCTCCACCTCGTCATCCTCCAGAACTGTGCCCTGGCTGGACAATTGTGTACCTAGCGTATGTTGATGCAGGAACCACCCTCGGAGCCACTTGTGAATGACTGGCCTGAAGCCATTGTAAATGATCCCTCTTCTTCCTCATCCTGTGCCACATCCTCTTCCATCATCGCCCAAAGCATTTTTTCAAGGAGACATAGAAGTGGGAAAGTAATGCTGAGAATGGCGTCATCAGCATTGGTCACGTTGGAGGAAAACTCAAAACAGCGCAGCATGGCACACAGGTCTCGCATGGAGGCCTACTTATTGGAGGTGAAGTGGTGTTGTTGACGGAGCGACTCACCCGTGCGTGCTGCAGCTGAAACTCCACTATCACCTGCTGCTGCTTGCACAGTCTGGCCAGCATGCACAAGGTGGAGTTCCACCTTGTGGGCACGTCACATATGAGGCGGTGAGCGGGAAGGCCGAAGTTACGCTGCAGCGCTGATAGGCGAGCAGCAGCAGGGTGAAAACACCAAAAGCGCGCACAGACGGCCCGCACTTTCTGCAGCAGCTCTGACATATTGGGGTAATTTTTCAGGAATTTCTGCACCACCAAATTCAGCACATGCGCCAGTCAAGGAAAGTGTGTCAAACTGGCTAGGCCCAGAGCTGCTATGAGATTTCGCCCATTATCGCACACCACCAGGCCGGGCTTGAGGCTGACTGGCACCAACCAATCATCAGTCTGTTGTTCCATGCCCATCCACAGCTCCTGCATGGTGTGGGGTTTGTCCCCCAAACAGATAAGTTTTAAAACTGCCTGCTGTTGTTTACCCCTGGCTATGCTGAAGTTGGTGGTGAAGGTGTTACGCTGACCGGATGAGAAGGCGGTAGAGGATGAGGAAGCAGCAGTAGGCAAAGAGAAACACCCTGCAATCCTCGGTGGTGAAAGGACATGCGCCAAACTGCTATCCGCCTCAGGCCCAGCCACCGCTGCATTTACCCAGTGTGCTGTTAGGGAGATATAACATCCCTGACCGTGCTTACTGGTCCACGTATCCGTAGTTATGTGGACCTTGCCACAGATGGAGTTGTGCAGTGCACACCTGATTTTGTCCCCCACTTGGTTGTGCAGGGAAGGGATGGCTCGCCTGGAAAAGTAGTGGTGGCTGGGCACAACCTACTGTGGGACAGCCACTGCCATCAGATTCTTAAAACTGTCCGTGCCCGCCAGACGTAATTACAGCATTTCAAAGGCCAGGGATTTGGAAATGCTGGCATTCAGGGCCAGGGATCGCGGGTGGGTAGGGGGGTACTTCCCTGTTTCGCTCCAGTGTTTGGGAGATAGACAGCTGAACGCTTCCATGGGACATTGTGGAGATGCTTGGTGACCGAAGTGGTGGCGTTGCTGCCACATCCTCTGTTTGCTGGGTGGCAGATGCCACTGTCACTCCAGAGCGGGATGAAGAGGCCGAGACTGCAGCAGAAGAGGAAGAAGGAGGGGCCAGAGACTTTTTTTGGTTTTTGAGGTGTCCACTCCACTGCAGCTCGTGCTTTGCACTTAGATACCTGGTCATGCAGGTTGTGCTAAGGTTTAGAACGTTTATGCCTTGCTTCAGGCTCTGATTGCACAGCGTGCAAACCACTCGTGTCTTGTCGTCAGCACATTTTTTGAAGAACTGCCATGCCAGGGAACTCCTTGGAGCTGGCTTTGGGGTGATCGGTCCCTTGGTGCGGTGGGCATTAGCAGGCGTACTGTCTAGGGGATGGCCGCTTCGCTTTTGCACCCTGCTCCCTCTTTTGCTGTGCTGGTGGCTCTTTGCGACCACCGCCTCTTCCTCCGAACTACACAGGTCACCTGCATGACCTTGATTCCATGTGGGGTCGAGGACCTCATCGTCCTCCACATCATCTTACACCCAGTCTTCACTCCTGCCCTCTTTGTCGGTCTGAAGACTGCAGAAAGCCGCAGCGGTGTGCACCTGTGTTTTCATCCTGAAGCATAAGTGGTTGGGCATCGGTGCACTCAATCTCTTTCACTTCTGGGGCAGGGCTCTGTGGATGGCCCTGGGAAACCCTGCCAGCAGAGTCATCAAAAAGCAGATGAGACTTCTGCATGACTTGGGGCTCAGACTGCTTGGCTGATTTGCAAGGGGGTGAGGTGAAAGACTGATGGCCATGGGCTGCAGGTGCCAACTCTGATCTTTCAGCAGGGGACTGGGTGGGAGACAATGTGAAGGAACTGGAGGCACTGTCAGCCACCCAATCTACTATCGCCTGTACTTGTTCATGCCTCACCATTCGTAGAGCCGCATTCGGCCCTACCAAATAACTCTGAAGGTTCTGTTGCCTACTCGCACCTGAGGAAGGTGTTCCACTTGGGCGTGTAGTTGACAGAGATCGACCACATCCTCTACCTGCAAGAGGAGCTCCACCAACACCAGCAGCACCACGACCAGGACCACTTCCCTTGTCTAACACTATCCTCATTTTTTGTGGTCACCCACCGAAGTAAAAGACGTTTTTACTAAATGAAGTTTCTTGTGAACAATGCAGAGCAGAGTTTTTTTGACGGCCAAAATGGGTTAATGTCACCCAACAATGGAACTCATGAATTTTAGAAATTTAGGTCCCTGTCACCTAGGCAGAGCAGGAGTTTTTGGATGGAAAAAATGGGTTAATGTCACCCAACAGTGGAACAGACGAGTTTTTTTAAACTTATTGCCCGGTCTGCTATGGTACTTTATTGACCAAAAATTTTTTTTTTCTCACACACAATGAAACAGATGGATTTAACTGTATTTCTTTAACTACCAGAAGTGCAGCACAGGGCAAAAAGGTACTTTATTGCGCCCAAAAAATATATATTTTTTTTTACCCTAAATGAAACAGATGGATTTAACTGATATTATATTTCACTCTCACAAATGAAGTACAGGAGTTTTTAACATAAAAAATAGTGGATATGTCACCCCTACAATGGAACAGATGGATTTGCTGAATTTATTTGCCTGCCCGTCACATGTGCAGGCCTCAGAGGTATTTTCCACCCAAAAATGGGAATTTGAAGCCCAAAAATGTAACAGCGTTATTTAATGGTTTTATTTGACTGACAGGAACGCAGCGTAGGCCACAAATGTACTTTATAGCAACAAAAATTTGAATTTTTCAGCAAAAAAATTTAACTGCAGTATTTGGTGGTTTCATTGGACTGTCAGAAATGCAGCACAGGGCAAAAAGGTACATTATTGCCCCCAAAAAAGTTTTTTTTTTAACCATAAATGAAACAGATGGATTTAACTGAGATTATATTTCAATCTCACAAATTAAGTACAGGGTTTTTTTTCTCAAAAATTTGTGGATATGTCACCCCTACAATGGAACAGATGGATTTGCTGAATTTATGTGCCTGCCTGTCACATATGCAGTGCAGGCCTCAGAGGTACTTTACAACAAAAAATTTAAATATGTCACCCCACAATGAAACTGATGGATTTAACTGATTATATTTCACTCTCAGAAATGCAGCACAGGTGTACTTTACAGAAAAAAATGGGGCTATGTCACCCCCTGGGTCCCTGAACTCACAGACAGTATTATTTTCCCTTCCCCTGGCACATATGCAGTGCAGGTGCACTTTAAAAATGGGTATATGCCGACCACTGAACTACAAGAACAGGATTAAATGATTGTCCCTGGCACATATGCAGTGCTGGTGCACTGCTGTTGCACAAAATGGGCGCCGACGCCCACCTAACTAACAGATGGATTAAAACTTTTTTTTCAGTCTCACTGGGCTCAGGGCAGGGTACAAAAATGTTGCATTGCACCCCCAAAACAAAAAACGCTGTAGATCTCTGACTTCACAACAAGTGCAGATATCAGAGTCTTTCCTAATCTCTCCTAATCTCTCCCTCATCCTATCCTTACAACTAGTAAGAGCAGAGTGACGTGCGGCGCTACGTGACTCCAGCTTATATAGAGGCTGGGTCACATGCTGCACTTGGCTAATCACAGCCATGCCATTAGTAGGCATGGCTGTGATGGCTTCTAAGGACACACTAGTTAAACGCTTGTTGATTGGCTACCCTGCAGCCTTTCAACAACCGCCATTAAATCGCCGAACACCGAAGTCGAATCCGAACTTTTACGAAAATGTTCGGGTTCGGATCCGGGTACTAAAAAAACTAAAGTTTGGTACTTTCCCGAACTTAACTACAGTTGAGCGAACCCAAACTGTAAACACCTTCTTTTTTTAGTGAATTGTTTTTTTTTTACAGCTGTTTTTACATGTTGTCTGCAGGCCAGTTAGGACATGTCTGCAGGCCAGTGTCTAGAATAAGTCACTGAACACCTCGAAAAACCCAACACATACGCGAGAATCCTCCTTTTAGACTTCAGCTCGGCTTTTAATACTATCTCCCCCAGTATCCTGCAGAGGAACCTCACGGCGCTTGTCCACCCACCACAACGACAGTGGATCATGGACTTTCTCACTAACAGGTCCCAGGTTGTCAGATTAGGCAATCTGACCTCCAAACCGAGGGTCACCAGCACCGGCGCCCCTCAGGGATGTGTACTATTGCCGTTCCTGTTCTCTCTGTATACGAACGAGTGCAGATTGGAGGAGGCCTCAGTTAAAGTCATCAAGTTCGCAGATGACACCACACTCGTGGGCCTGATTAGCGACAGCGATGAGCAGGCCTACTGTAAGGAAATCGAAAGTGTCAGCAACTGGTGTGGCGTGCACAATCTGGTCCTAAACACCACAAAGATGGTCGAGCTGATCATCGACTTCAGGAAGAGAACAGTAGTTCCCCCCCGACCTACATCGACGGATCTGAAGTCGCAAGGGTACCCAGTGCCTGTCTCCTAGGCACGACAATCTCTGAGGACCTATCCTGGCATCCCAACATCTCGTCCATCATAAAGAAGGCTCACCAGCGGCTCTACTTCCTTCGACAACTGAGGACGTTCTTCATGGCACAGGACCTACTGAAGTCCTTCTACTCCTGTTCCATCGAGTCAGTACTGTGCTCGTCTCTTTTGGTTTGGTATGCCGGCTCATCAACCAGTGACAAGTGCAAACTACAAAGGGTGATCAGCTCGGCGGAGAGAACTACTTGACTGCCACTACCACCCCTTGACTCTATCTTCTCTAACAGACTGCGCTCCAGGGCTCTGAAAATATCCAATGACCACTCCCATCCGGGCCATCATCTCTTCAGACGTCTAAAATCCGGCCGCAGGTATCAGGCCATCCCTGCAAGGACATCGAGGAAGCTGAACACTTTCTTCCTAACGGCGGTCAGACTGCTGAACTCACCACGCCCCATCTCCCGCCCATAATCCCTCGCCCCTGATGTGCCCATTGCATAACCCTATCCCCCCCCTCCCCATAGTATTATCCCTGTACCTGTGCCTAACCCAATTCCGAGCACTATCGAATTTGTCGTGTTTGGCGAATAAAGCTAATTCTGATTCTGATTCTGATAAGAAAAAACATGGAACATCATGGTCACTATTGTAGGGATGCACAGGTGCCATTTAAACTTGGGCCCAGGAGTCTGAAGGCCACTAAAAGATCCCTCAGACCCTATTAAGGTGATAGGAGAGATAAGTGAAGCTATCAAAAATTCAATTTGGCTGCCTTGCCAAAATTCGCAAAAAAATTCAATTTATTATGAATTACTTTGTCACGAATCGCATTCCATTGTATGTAGCGGACGCAATGAAAAGGAAGGGTGATTATGTTGCCTCCAGTCATTGAACCACTCAGATGCCCTGTTCAACACTGATTGTGGAATTTGACAGTCACATTGATGCCTTTCAGGGGTTAATCAGGGGTAAAAAGTAGAGATGAGCATTCAAAAATTAAATTCGAGCGGTTTGCCGAATTTTCCAAAAAGATTTGATTCGATCTGAATTTATTCGTGATGAATAGCATTACAAAAAAAACGATTTCCCGGCTGCAGAGAGCCTGTATATTGGTGTAGAACATTGTGCATTGCAGAAACATGCATAGGTAGTTACCTGTGATAGTGAAACAGTTACTTTGCGTCCATATGACAGGCAGTTGACTGGCGACACTCTTTGTCACGGATGGTGTTGCAGAAAACTAGAAGTCACAAATAAAGATCCGACTGACTTGATCCCAAACTAAGGAACATATGGGTGAGCCCTATAAAATCCCTAGAGCTCTCTCTGACTGCTCAGCCCATGCAAAGATCTTTATGATAGAAAATTGCATGCCCTCGTACCTAGACTGAGTGACACCTGAAAACCCTATAATAGGGAGGGGACACGACCACCAGCTCCCTGCACTCAATACGGAGGGAGTCAGGGTCACCTAGAATCAAGCCAACAGGAAAACAACAAATAAAGGAATAGACTTATCTGAGGAACCAGCAGTTGCAGCAACTAGCAGTGAGCACATTCCAGGAAGTAGTATAAACCGCAAAGTGAGGCAGTATGGGAGGGGATATAAAGGGAGGCAATCACTGCTAATAGATGACAGCTGGGAGAGGGAGAAGAGATGACAAAACGAAACCAAAACAAAAGAACATCATGCAAGAGGTACTGAAGAACGTCTGTCAGAACTTCTCAGAGATCTGGCGGTGACACTCTTAGAATTACTTCACACTTCACTTATTTGGTCAGTTAAGGGGCCAAAACTGACCAAAAAACTCGAGTGTGAACTGAGCCTTACAGATCAATGTTAGCGTCAGGTATAAAGAACTGTGCAGAGGCCTAAGATTCTACAATAGAGTGAAAGAGTGCACTTATTTTACACTCTCAGCAGATTCCATATAGATTACTACAGAACCTGTTCTGTTACATGCTGATACAAATAGTGCCCCCATGAAAGAGTGGAAAGGGTGTCAGCTAGAGATGAGCGAATTTCTAAAAAATTTGATTCGGTTGTTTTGCAGAATTTTCCAAAAAGATTCAATTCAATATGAATTTATTTGTGGCAAATCATGTTAAAAAAAAGAGAGCCAGTATAGTGCTGTAGAACACTGTCCCTTGCAGAAACACTCATAGGGAGTCTGTTGTGGTAGTGAAACATGTAAGTAAGTATGACATGCAGATGATAGCCATCGTTCTTAGAATCACTGCACACTTCACTTATTTGGGCAGTTATGGGGTCAAAACTGATCAAATGACTAAAGTGTGAACTCAGCCTAGATTTCTACAGAACCTGTTAAATTAACCACTTGCCGTCACGGTAACACCGATAGGCGTCCAAACGGCAGCGCTCTCAGTGACGCCTATTGGCGTCATCTCGTGAGACCTGAGATTTCCTGCTCACAGGAGTGCGCGTTCACAGGATTTATTTATTTATTATTTTATTTTATGCATTTTATATAGCGCTACTATATTCCGCAGCGCTTTACAGACATTATCATCCAACTGTCCCCAATGGGGCTCACAATCTAAGGTCCCTATCAGTATGTCTTTGGAGTGTGGGAGGAAACCCACGCAAACACGGGAAGAACATACAAACTCCATGCAGATGTTGCCCAGCGCTGCAAGGCAACAGTGCTAACCACTGAGCCACCGTGCTGCCCCGGATTGCGCAGCAAACAAGTTTAACTACAGCCTGCCAGCGCTGATCATTGGCTGGCAGGCTGTAGATTTTTTAAATAACCAATCAAATAGGTATATCAGACGCTATTTTGTAAATAGCGTCTGATATACCTGCTACCTGCTCCTCTGGTGGTCCCTTTTGCTTGGATCGACCACCAGAGGACACAGGCAGCTATGTAAGTAGCACCAAGCACCACACACACATTACACCCCCCCTGTCACTTATTAACTTCTTATTAACCCCTGATCACCCCATATAGACTCCCTGATCACCCCCTGTCACCCCCCTGTCATTGATCACCCCCCTGTAAGGGTCCCTTATCACCGCCAGTTAGTTAGCTACTTGTTAGGTAGTTAGCGCCCAGCCCACCGCACCGCAGTCACTGATTAGTCGCTGATTAGCGTCATCGCTGTCGCTAATCAGCACTAGTACTATATAGTATCTGTAAGTGATCAAGACTGATCGCAATCAGATCTATATCAGTACATTAGGGTCACCTTAGTCTCTACAAAAAACGCAGTGTTCGCCCGATCAGGCCTGATCTTGTGCCCACACTTGCGTTCAGTCCGCCCCACCGCAGTGACAGAATATTTTTTTTCTGATCACTGCAAAAACACCGTAAAATCGCTGCGGCGCTATAAAGATCACTTTTGAGCTTTTTGGATCTTTATTAGCGATCGCAGCTTTACTTTGCAAGCACTCCTTTTTACTAGGCAGGTGTGCTCTTTTTCCTGGGTAGTCTCAGAGGAATACCCCCTAAATTTAGTTAGCCCAAAATGTCAAAAAATGGGTATTCCGCTGAAGAGGCCTACAGGATTCTGGCCCTGATGGATGAAAGCGATGGGGATGCCTCACCCGCTGAATCCAGTGGTTCAGAATATTAACCTGTAGACAGCAGTGGCACTCTAACCGCTAGTGAAGATGACGAGGTTAAGGTCCCTGCTATGGTCAGGCGTACCCGACCCCATGTCAGTGTTCTGCATACCCCGCGTGATGAGCCTCATTTGCAGCAGAGTGGTTCTAGCGCTGATCTTTTTTATGGTGCGGCATACACCAGCAGCGCAGCACATCCTGGATCTTCTACCAGCACTGCCTTAGGCTACTTTCACACTAGCGTTCGGGGCTCCGCTTGTGAGCTCCATTTGAAGGGGCTCACAAGCGGCCCCGAACGCATCCGTACTGCCCTAATGCATTCTGAGTGGACGCGGATCCGCTCAGAATGCATCAGTCTGGCAGCGTTCAGCCTCCGCTCCGCTCAGCAAGCGGACCCCTGAACGCTGCTTGCAGCGTTCGGGTGTCCGCCTGGCCGTGCGGAGGCAAGCGGATCCGTCCAGACTTACAATGTAAGTCAATGGGGACGGATCCGTTTGAAGATGACACAATATGGCTCAATCTTCAAACGGATCCGTCCCCCATTGACTTTCAATGTAAAGTCTGGACAGATCCGTCTGAACTACTTTCACACTTAGAATTTTTTCTAAGCTATAATGCAGACGGATCCGTTCTGAACGGATACAAACGTCTGCATTATAGGAGCGGATCCGTCTGAGCAGACATCAGACGGACCCGCTCTGAACGGTAGTGTGAAAGTTACCTTATTCCCTGGTGAAGTGGCGAGCACCAGAAGGGCAGTTCAAGCTGATACAGTGGCACGTGCAGTAACTCCCCCGTCGCAGCCACCACGTTCACAGGCCCGTAGAGCCCTTAGTCTCCAAGAGGTGCTGGCAAACCCAAATTGGCAATCCCCTGCTTCTGCCGCACCCGTATTGCCACCTTTCACCGCCCAGTCTGGAGTTCGCGTGTAGACAGCTCATTTAGGATCAGCCCTTGAGTTTTTTGAGCTGTTCTTCACCGCGGATCTCTATGACTTAGTTGTGGCAGAAACCAACCGCTACGCCACACAGTATATAACCGCCAATCCGGAAAGCTTCTATGCCCAGCCTTTCCGGTGGAAACCGGTCACAGTTTCCGAATGTAAAATATTTTTGGGCCTTATCCTCAGCATGGGTCTAACTAAAAAAAATGTATTGCGGTCCTATTGGTCTAAAGACCCAATACATTACATGCCCATGTTCTCTGCTGCTATGTCCAGGGCACGTTTTGAGGTCATCATGCGCTTTATGCATTTCACTGACAATAAAACCTGTCATCCAAGAGGCCACCCTGCTTATGACCTGCTCCACAAAATTCGGCCCCTCATAGACCATTTGTCATCCAGGTTTGCAGATGTGTATACCCCCAATCAGAACATCTGCATAGACGAGTCCCTTGTACATTTTACCTGGCGCCTTGGCATCAAACAGTACATCCCCAGCAAGCGTGCCCGGTATGGGGTCAAACTGTATAAGCTCTGTGAAAGGGCCACAGGGTATACATATCGTTTTAGGGTCTATGAGGGAAAAGACTCAAAACTGGAGCCGGTCAGATGCCCTGACTACCTGGGGAGCAGTGGCAAGATTGTCTGGGACTTGGTGTCACCCTTACTCCACAAGGGGTACCACTTATACGTGGACAATTTTTACACAAGCGTGGCCCTCTTTCGGCACCTACATATAGTCGGAATTCAATGCTGTGGCACCGCACGACCTAGTCGCCGGGGCTTCCCCCAACGGCTCGTTAATACCCGACTTGCACGGGGGGGAGAGGGCTGCCTGGTGTGACCAAGAACTGCTTGCGGTGAAGTGGAGGGACAAGAGGGACGTTTACCTTCTGTCCACCATTCACGCAGACACGGCTGTACAAATTGAAAGGGCAACTAAAGTCATTGAGAAACCCCTCTCTGTCCACGACTATAACCTTCACATGGGAGGGGAGGACTTCAATGACCAGATGTTGGCTCCCTATTTAGTGTCCCGCCACACCAGACGCTGGTATAAGAAGGTGTCTGTTTATTTAATTCAATTGGCTGTGTATAATAGTTTTGTTCTCTACAGTAAGGCTGAGAGAACGGGATACTTCCTAAAATTCCAGGAAGAGATCATTTCGGAACTCCTGTATCCAGGAGGGTCCGTGCCCCAAGTCCCTGATGTAGTTAGCCGGCTACATGACAGACACTTCCCGAGTGTCTATCCTGGTACCCCAACTCAACGTTCCCCAAGAAAAAGATGTTGTGTCTGTAGCAGGGCTGGAATAAGGCGTGACACCACCGTTTTTTGTCCTGACTGTCCTGACCAGCCTGCCCTATGCATAGGGGAGTGTTTCTGCAAGTACCACACACAGGTACACTATTAGTGTAGGGATTGCGTGACACAGGACAGGCACACAGGGGTCTTAGGGCCCTTTCACACAGAGCTGCTACAAACCTCTCCTTTCACCTGGGACAAAGTGCATAATGTAGTTCGCCACATCTCTGGGCGATTTGCGCTTTGCACATTGTCCCATGGGGAAGGAGAGGTTTGTCCTCTAAAGGTAAAAAAAAATAAAAAAATCACAGGTAAGCAAAAAAGTTAATGTTCTGTTTCAAATGTTATATAAAGTTTATAGAAGTTGATGTTAATAAATTTATTGCGTTGCTGCCTGTTTTTTTTTTTTTTTAGCTTCTAGGTGGACCAAGCGATCAACCAGCTGCAGCACTGATGTGCATTCTGACAGAAGCATTGCGCTGCTGTCAGATTACACAAAGTCGGTGTAACGGAACGCCTAGCACCCCGACCGGGTACCTCCGTTGAGGTCTTGCCGTCTCCTACCAACCCTGGACCTACGACAAGGCTCCAGGTTCCAGTGGGTGAACCTCACCTAAATGCAGAGACAGGAATCAGGAACAAGCTCTTACAAGAGCTTATACTCAGGGAAGTATTATGATATAGCAATCCCCAAGAGTGTAGTTATCCCATCCCCCAAACATGAGCCAAGACTTCATAAAGGGGCAAAGCAGGAACTCTTTAATGGGTTATTTTTCAGCCTTTTATGCAGGTCTCCTAGCAAGGGACACTCCCCCTGGGCCCCTTGTAAAAGACTGTGACAGTTTATATTTTAGCCAATCACATGCATTTACAGTATTGAAACCCTCCCAGCAATTGTACACAAAATCCCCTTCCCTCTGTCTGTAACGCAATTAACAAAATACAATGAGCAATGTCTGAGACGCAATTAACTAACACACTGGCATTGTCTGAGACGCAATCCACAAAATACAATTACCAAACGTAATGGGCTAACTTAATCACTACCAGACAGAAAACACACATTTTTCCCAACACACAGAAAACACTTCAAAACCCCACACATCCCCATAATGTATACATCCATGGATAGCTCTGATCTGGGTGAACAACATATCCAAAAATCACCCAGATCCGGCCGGCCAAATGGAAGTCACATTTGGCCGGCCGCAAGCATGGCTTTCCTGCCCAAAACAGTTCCACAGATTTAAGCTGTGTGGCCGGTCTGTCTTCTCCTTCAAAGTTAGTATGGGCCATAATCCTGGGGCAGGAGGCTGGCAAACAGCCCCATCCAAAACACTGTGGCGAGGTTGGTTTCGCCACAGTTGGTGTATGCGGCGCCTCAAGATGAGATTTCTCCTCTGCAGTAAAAAAGATACGTTTGCCGAGGCTTATGAGCTGAGGGGCGGTGTTCATATGCTTTGGCAAACACTTTGTATAAAAAAAAAAAAATTCTGGCAATGATTTATTCATCCACTTCGATTGATGTGAATGGAGAAATCGGGTTTGCCAGGGCATACGAGCTGAAGTGGGTTTGGATGTTGGGCGGAGCTCCTATGTCCTGGCAGACACTGGCATTGATCGATGCGAATGAAGAAATCTGTGCTGTTCATTTTTTCTTTCAGCCCAGAGGCTGAACGGAAAAAAAAATCTCATTACACGTATGCTTAATATAAGGAGAATAGCAGAAACTCCTAATGCTGGCCATACATGTAATGATTGTGGAGACCCTCAAATGCCAGGGCAGTACAAACACACCACAAATGACCCCATTTTGGAAAGAAGACACCTCAAGGTATTCACTGAGGGGCATATTGAGTCCATGAAAGATTTAACTTTTTGTCACAAGTTAGCGGAAAGGGAGACTTTGTGAAAAAAAAATAATAATAATCAATTTTCGCTAACTTGCGCAAAAAAAAAAAAAGCTTCTATGAACTCGCCATGCCCCTCACGAAATACCTTGGGGTGTCTTATTTCCAAAATGGGGTCACATGTGGGGTATTTATACTGCCCTGGCATTTTAGGGGCCCTAAAGCGTGAGAAGTAGTTTGGAATCCAAATGTCTAAAAATGCCCTCCTAAAAGGTACTCATTGGAATTTGGGCCCCTTTGCGCACCTAGGCTGCAAAAAAGTGTCATACATGTGATATCGCCGTACTCAGGCGAAGTAGGGTAATGTGTTTTGGGGTGTCTTTTCAGACATACCCATCCTGTGTGTGAGAAATATCTCTATAAATGACAACTTTTAAAAAAAATGTATACAAAGTTGTCAATTTACAGATATATTTCTCTCACCCAGCATGGGTATATGTAAAAATACACCCCAAAACACATTGCCCTACTTCTTCTGAGTACGGCAATACCACATGTGTGACACTTTTTTGCAGCCTAGGTGCACAAAGGGGCCGAAATTCCAATGAGTACCTTTAGGATTTCACAGGGCATTTTTACATATTTGGATTCCAAACTACTTTTCACGCTTTAGGGCCCCTAGAATGCCAGGGCAGTATAAATACCCCACAAGTGAACCCATTTTGGAAAGAAGACACCCCAAGGTATTCCGTGAGGGGCATGGCGAGTTCATAGAAGATTTTTTTTTTTTGGGCACAAGTTAGCGGAAATTTTTTTTTTTTTTTCTTACAAGGTCTCATATTCCACTAACTTGTGACAAAAAATTTAATTTTACATGAACTCACCATACCCCTCACGGAATACCTTGTGGTGTCTTCTTTCTAAAATGGGGTTACTTGTGGGGTATTTATACTGCCCTGGCATTTTAGGGGCCCTAAAGCGTGTGAAGTAGTTTGGAATCCAAATGCATAAAAATGCCCTGTGAAATCCTAAAAGTACTCATTGGAATTTGGGCCCCTTTGCGCACCTAGGCTGCAAAAAAGTGTCACACATGTGGTACTCACTGTACAGGAGAAGTAGGGCAATGTGTTTTGGGGTGTATTTTTACATATACCCATGCTGGGTAAGAGAAATATCTCTGTAAATTGACAACTTTGTATAAAAAAATGGAAAAAGTCATTTACAGAGATATTTCTCACACACAGTATGGGTATATGTAAAAATACACTCTGTAAATGACAACTTTTTTAATTATTTTATACAAAGTTGTCAATTTACAGAGATATTTCTCTCACCCAGCATGGGTATATGTAAAAATACACCCCAAAACACATTGCCCTACTTCTTCTGAGTACAGCGATACCACGTGTGACACTTTTTTGCAGCCTAGGTGCGTAAAGGGGCCGAAAGTCCAACGAGTACCTTTAGGCTTTACAGGGATGCTCACAATTTAGCCCCGCCCAAAATGCCAGAACAGTAAACACACCCCACAAATGACCCCATTTCGGAAAGTAGACACCCCAAGGTATTCACTGAGGAGCATAGTGAGTCCATTGGAGATTTTATTTTTATTTTTCCAGAAGTTAGCAGAAATGGAAACTTTATTATTATTATTTTTTCCTCAGAAAGGGTCATATTCCGCTAACTTGTGAAAAAAAATTAAATCATACATAAACTCACCATGCCCCTCCCCGAATACTTTGGGGTGTCTTCTTTCTAAAATGGGGTCATTTGGGGGGTATTTATACTATCCTGGCATTCTAGCACCTCAAGAAACATGACAGTTGCTCAGAAAGTCAGAGCTGCTTCAAAATGCGGAAATTCACATTTTTGTACCATAGTTTGTAAACGCTATAACTTTTGCGCAAACCAATAAATATACACTTATTGGATTTTTTTTTAACAAAGACATGTAGCGCAAAAATTTCTGACACAAACTTGTATAGAAATGTAATTATATTTGAACAATTTTACCAGAAAAAGTTAAAAATACACTTTTTTTGAGAAAATTGTGGTCTATTTTGATTAATATCAGAAAAATGAAAAATCTCAGCAGCAATCAAGTACCACCAAAAGAAAGCTGTATTTGTGAGAAGAAAATGAGGTAAAATTCATGTGGGTGCCAAGTTGCATGACCGAGCAATAAACCGTTAAAGTTGTGACATGCCGATTTGTAAAAAAGGGCCTGGTCACTAGGGGGGTATAAACCTGTGGTCCTTAAGTGGTTAAACACTGATGCAAGTAGAGCCCCCATGACAGAGTGGAGAGGTTGTCAGCAGTAAGTTTGTGTTGACGTCACAGATTATTTTGCCCTTCGTCTGATCCGTCAGAAAAATAACCCCCAAAAAACGGATCCTGTCTGTTGAGCATCTGCCTTAACTCTGTCTATATTTGGTCAGTAATATATCAGTATTGCTAAAGCCAAAAATAAAACAGGAGTGGATCCAAAACAGAGAAGACACGTGAATAGAATTTTTGCATGTCTTCTGTGTTTTGTACCCACTCATGCTTTTGACTACCAAATCATAAGCCAATTCTGATGCAAAATAGGGACCATATCCTACAGGCCTTACAGCTGCTACATAGACAGAATCCGTTGTGCGTCTCATGTTTCCTTCCTTCTCACAGATCAGAAGAAGGGTCAAATAAATAATGATGTCAACCAGGCCAAATAGGCAAAATAGTGTCACGGTCATGGAGAGTTGAGGTGCCAGGAGACCACATAATGGCCCAGTGACAGAGTGATGAGGTGGCAGCAGAATGAGGAAAGCACAGAGTTGCCCAATGACATAGTGGTGAGGTGGCAGCAGCATGAGGAGAGCACAGAGTGGCCCAGTGACAATGGTGTGGCAGCAGCATAAGGAGATCACAAAGTGGCCCAGTGACATAGTGGTGAGGTGGCAGTAGCATGAGGAGACCAGAGAGGGGTGAGGTGGCAGCAGCATGAGGAGACCACAGAGTGGCCCAGACATAGTGGTGAGGTAGCAGCAGCATGAGGAGACCAGAGAGTTGTTATGTGGCAGCAGCATGAGGATACCTCAGAGTGGTGAGGTGGCAGCAGCATGAGGAGACCACAGAGTGGCCCAGTGACATAGTGGTGAGGTGGCAGCGGCATGAGGAGACCACAGTGTGGTGGTGTGGCAGCATAATGGGTAGACCACAGAGTGGCCCAGTGACATAGTGATGAGGTGGCAGAAGCATGAGAAGACCAGAGAATGGTGAGGTGGCAGCAGCATAAGGAGACCACAGAGTAGCCCAGAGACATAGATAGTGGTGAGGTGGAAGCAGCATGAGGATAGCACAGAGTGGCCCAGGGACAGAGTGGTGAGGTGGCAGCAGCATGAGGAGACCACAGAGTGGCCAGTGACATAGTGATGAGGTGGCAGCAGCATGAAGATACCACCTAGGGGTGAGGTGGCAGCAGCATGAGAAGACCACAGAGTGGCCCAGTGACATAGTGGTGATGTGGAATCAGCATGAGGAGACCACAGAGTGGTAAGGTGTAGAGTTGAGCGGACACCTCGATGTTCGGGTTCAACGGGTTCGGCCGAACTTCAGAAAAAAGTTTGAGTTTGGGACCCAAACTTGACCCCGACCCCCATTGAAGTCAATGGGGACCCAAACTTTTGAGCACTAAAATGGCTGTAAAAATGTCATGGAAAGGGCTAGAGGGCAAATGGCATCAAAATGTGGTTAAGAGCATGGCAAGTGCTCTGCAAACAAATGTGGATAGGGAAATGACTTTAAATAACATAAAATAGGTAAAAATAAAAAATAATAATCTTGATCTAGGAGGACAAGGTCCATATGGAGTAGGAGGTTGAAGAGGCGGTGGATGTGGCGGTGTAGGTGGAAGTGGCGGTGGAGGTAGCCTACATTGCTTTTTGGTTTTAAATTTTATTTTTAAAATTAGGGTACACCCCAAAACATTGGGAAATATAACCTATGATAACCCCCTCCAGTCATGCTAAACACACGTTCAGACAATACACTGGCTGCAGGGCAGGCCAGCACCTCAGAGAGGTAAAGGGCAAGCTCAGGCCATGTGCCCAATTTGGAAACCCAGAAGTTGCAGGGGCTGACCCCTGTCAGTCAGTTCGTGTAGGCGTGATGTTCACGAAATTTGATATCTGCTCTATCAACTTTCGATGTTCTTTTATGCGCCTACAATGGTGATCACGTGTGGCGGGGAATCAGGGTTCCAGGCCAGAGAGGGAGCGTGAGAAAGAGAGACCACATCCAAGGGAGGATTAATTTTTTCAAATTTAAAATTATAGAGTTGAAATATGGGAGAAATTATTATAGCATAAAAGTGTGACAACTTTTCAAAGTTTAACCACTTGCCATCTGGGCCATTTGCCCCCTTCCTGACCAGGCCTAATTTTGCAAAACTGACATATCTCACTTTATGTGGTAATAACTTTGGAACGCCTTTATTTATCCAAGTCATTCAGAGATAGTTTTCTTGTGACACATTGTACTTCATGATAGTCATAAATTTGAGTCAAAATATTTCACATTTATTTATGAAAAAATCCCAAATTTACCCAAAAATTTGAAAAATTCGCAATTTTCTACATTTCAATTTCTCTGCTTTTAAAACAGAAAGTGATACCTCATAAAATATTTATTACTTAACATTCCCCATATGTCTACTTTATGTTGGCATCATTTTGGAAATGTCATTTTATTTTTTTAGGACGTTAGAAGGCTTAGAAGTTTAGAAGCAATTCTTCAGATTTTTAAGAAAATTGCCAAAACCCACTTTTTAAGGACCAGTTCAGGTCTGAAGTCACTTTGTGGGGCCTACATACTGGATACCCCCATAAATGACCCCATTGTAGAAACTACACCCCTCAAGGTATTCAAAACCGATTTTACAAACTTTGTTAACCCTTTAGGCGTTCCACAAGAATTAAAGGAAGATGGAGATCAAATTTTTAAATTTCACTTTTTTGGAAGATTTTCCATTTTAATCAAATTTTTTCTTTAACACATCGATGGTTAACAGCCAAACAAAACTCAATATTTATTACCCAGATTCTGCGGTTTACAGAAACACCCCACATGTGGTCATAAACTGCTGTATGGGCACACGGCAGGGCGCAGAAGAAAAGGAACTCCACATGGTTTTTAGATGCCATGTCCCATTTGAAGCCCCCTGATGCACCCTTACAGTAGAAACTCCCAAGAAGTGACCCCATTTTGGAAACTAGGGGATAAGGTGCCAGTTTTATTAGTACTATTTTTGGGTACATATAATTTTTTGATCATTCATTATAACACTTTATGGGGCAAGGTGACCAAAAAATTGGTTGTTTTAGCACAGTTTCTATTTATTTATTTTTACAGCGTTCACCTGAGTGGTCCAGTCAAGTGACATTTTTTTAGAGCAGATTGTTACGGACGTGGCAATACCTAATATGTATACTTTTTCTCATTTATTAAAGTTTATAGCATTTTTGAAACAAAAAAAATATGTTTTAATGTGTCCATGTTCTGAGAGCTATAGTTTTTTTTTTTTTGAGAGATTTTCTTATGTAGGGGCTCATTTTTTGCGGGATGAGGTGACGGTTTTGCTTGTTTTGACACATAATTTTTTTTTTTTTTTACGGTGTTCACCCGAGGGGTTAGGTCATGTGATATTTTTATAGAGCTGGTTTTTACGGACGCGGCAATACCAAATATGTCTATTTTATTTTATTTTTTCTATTTTTAACTTTTTTTTTTATTCCTTACTTGGGGACTTTTTTTTTTTTTACATGTGAAAATTTTTCAACCCTTTATTTTATTTTTTTTTATTTTACACTTTTCGTCCCCCATAAGGTCATACAAGACCTCTGGGGGACATTTACTTTACTTTTTCTTTTTTTTTTCACTGTTGATTTCTCCTGTAACTGGGGCTGACATAGTAGCCCCAGTTACAGGAGAAATACACCTCCCAGAGAGGCTGTACAGCATAATTCAGCGTTGTACAGCCTCAGTTCAGGGCTGATCGAGGTCTCTGAAAGACCTCACTCAGCTCCTGCACCAGGGGCGTAACTATAGGGGAAGCAGGGGAAGCGGCTGCTTTGGGGCCCTGACCCAAAAGGGGCCCATCCAGGAGGAGGAGGACTAAAAGATTTTGTCAGGGCTCCCTCAACAGTATTACACAATGAAATGATATCAAGTGACAGTATAGACAGTGTAGAAAACGGATGGAATAGCTGCCGGGCCTGGTATGAGAGAGCAATCTTTACTAGCCACAGGAATGGGGGGGCGGCATGAAAGGAAGGGGTTGCGAAAATATTGCTGAGGGAGGGGGGCCCCATTCAAAAATATGCTGTGGGGCCCAGTCTTTTCTAGCTACGCCACTGTCCTGCACTCTCCGGTCCCGGCGGTCACATGACCGCTGGGCCGGAACAGGAAGCGCATAGCCCTTCCTGCTCTGCATACACAGCGCTCGGTGAGCGCTGTGTATGCAGCGATCCAGAAGGCAGGGACACCTGGGCACTGTCCCTGCCTTCTCTCTGGGTTGCCCTGCTGTCACTAACAGCGGGCAACCTAATCAGCCGTTCTGGAACGTCCATTCAGAAATAGTGATCCACCCATAGGACGTTTATATCCTATGGGCGGATGGAAAGTGGTTAAGCATTGAATGAAAGGATGTGGCGCGCATTAATTACTGAATAATTTATTAAATGTTATTCCCTGTCACCTATGCATAGCAGGTGTTTATTCACGTCTAAAATTGTATAATGTCAACCCAAGAATGTAACAGAAAAATTATTGAAATTTATTAAGCTGTCAACTAGGTAGAGGAGGGGTATATTACGCCCAACATTTGGTGAATTTCACCAAAAAATGTAACTGACAATTTTTTTTTTTAACCTGTCTACTAGGTATAGCAGTGGTACATCACACCCAAAAATTTCACCAGAAAATGTAACTGACAATTTTTTTTTTTTTTCGGTCTTCTAGTTATAGGAGTGGTACATCACACCCAAAAATTGGTGAATTTCACCAAAATATATAGCTGACAATTATTTTTTGTTTTTTTTACCAGTCTACTAGGTATAGCAGTGGTACTATACACACCAAAATTGGTGAATTTCACCCAAAAATGTAAATGACAATTTAGTTTTATTTTTTAACCGGCCTACTAGGTATAGCAGTAATACTATACACCCAAAAATTGGTTAATTTCACCCGAAAATATAAATGACAATTTTTTATTTTTTAACCGGCCTACTTGGTATAGCAGTGGTACTATACATCCAAAAATTGGTGAATTTCACCAGAAAATGTAAATTAATTTTTATTTTATTTTTTAAACCTGTCTACTTGGTATAGCAGTGGTACTATACATCCAAAAATTGCTGAATTTCACCAGAAAATTTAACTGACAAAGTAGTGAAATGACATAAAATAAAATACGTACAAAAAAAAATAATTTGATTTATGAGGTGGTGTCCCATATGGAGTAGGAGTTTGAGGAGGCAGTGGATGTAGCGGTGTAGGTGGAAGCGGCGGTGGAGCAGGACGAGGTAGCCAACACAGGTTTTTGGTTTTAATTTAATTTTTTAAAATTATGGTACACTCTGAAATATCCAAAATACAAGAATAAGCAATTGCGCTGCAGTATAACAATGGCTGGTTAGTGCCGGTATACATGTCTATTCTGCACAAGGTACGGACAAGTCCTGAGGGATCCATGCCTGGTTCATTGGCTGTGGACAGGCGGCTGCGCTTGTCTGTGATGACGCCCCCTGCCGTGCTAAACACACGTTCAGATAATACACTGGCTGCAGGGCAGGCCAGCACCTCCAAGGCGTAAAGGGCTAGCTCAGGCCATGTGCCAAATTTGGAGACCCAGAAGTTGAAGGGGGAAGACCCGTAATTCAGTACGTGTAGGCGTGTGCACACATAATGCTCCATCATGTTGGTGAAATGCTGCCTCCTGCTAAGATGTTCCATATCAGCTGGTGGTGCTGGTTGTTGTGGCGTGATGACAAAGCTTTTCCACATTTCGGCCATGCTAACCCTGCCTTCTGAGGTGCTGGCGGTGCCCCAGATGCGTTGGCGACCTCTTCCTCGTCATCTGCCTTCGCCTTGTGCTTACACTGTGCCCCCGCTGTCAGGTGGGAATGCCACCAGCAGCGCATCTACCAGTGTGCGCTTGTACTCGCGCATCTTACGATCACAGTGACCGAATTAAAGATGGTATGTTGTCCTTGTAACGGGGATCCATCAGCGTGGCCACCCAGTAATCAGCACAAGTTAAAATGTGGGCAACTCGGCGGTCGTTGCGGAGAGGCTGCAGCATGTGATCGCTCATGTGTGCCAGGTTGCCCAGAGGCAACGAAAAGCTGTCCTCTGTGGGAGGTGTATCGTCTGTGTCCTCTGTATCCCCCCAGCCATGCACCAGTGATGGCCATGAGCTGGTCTGGGTGCCACCATGCTGTGAACATGGTTCCTCCTCCTCCATCTCCTCCTCCTCATTCTCCACCTCGTCATCCTCCAGAACTGTGCCCTAGCTGGACAATTGTGTACCTGAGTTTATGGGTGCAGGAACCCACCCTAGAAACCAGTTGTGAATGACCGGCCGGAAACCCTATGAAATGATCCCTCTTCCTCCTCCTCCTCCTGTGCCACATCCTCTTCCATCATCGCCAGCAGCGTTTTTTCCTGGAGGCATAGAAGTGGGATAGTTACACTGAGAACGGCGTTATTGGCACTGGCCATGTTGGTGGAGTACTCGAAACATAGCAACAAGGTACACAGGTCTCGCATGGAGGCCCAGTCATTGGTGGTATAGTGGTGCTGTTCCGCCGAGCGACTCACCCATACGTGCTGCAGCTGAAACTCCACTATCGCCTGCTGCTGCTTGCACAGTCTGGCCAGCATTTGAAAGTTGGAGATCCACCTTGTGGGCACGTTGCATATGAGAAGGTGAGCGGGAAGGCTGAATTTACGCTGCAGCGCTGACAGGCGAGCAGCAGCAGGGTGAGAACGCCGAAAGCGCGCACCGACGGTCCGCACTTTATGCAGCAGCTCTGACATATCGGGGTAATTTTTAAGGAATCTCTGCACCACCAAATTCAGCACATGCGCCAGGCAAGGGATGTGAGTAAAACCGGCTAGTCCCAGAGCTGCTACGAGATTTCGCCCATTATCGCACACCACCAGGCTGAGCTTGAGGTTCACTGGCACAAACCACTCATCGGTCTGTTGTTCAAGGCCCATGCACAGCTCCTGCGCGGTGTGGGGTTTGTCCCCCAAACAGATACGTTTTAAAGCTGCCTGATGTCGTTTACCCCTGGCTGTGCTGAAGTTGGTGGTGAAGGTGTTACGCTGACCGAATGAGGAGCCGGTAGAGGATGAGGAAGCAGAGCAGAAGGTGGAATCAACAGGAGGTAAACTGATGCGCCCTGCAATCCTTGGTGGTGGAAGGACATGCGCCAAACTGCTATCCGCCTCTGGCACAGCCACCACTGCATTTACCCAATGTGCTGTTATGGAGATATAACATCCCTGACCGTGCTTACTGGTCCACGTATCTGTAGTGAGGTGCACCTTGCCAAAGATTGCGTTGCGCAGTGCACACCTGATTTTGTCCCCTACTCAGTTGTGCAGGGAAGGGATGGCTAGCCTGGAAAAGTAGTGGCGGCTGAGCACGACGTACTGTGGGAGAGCCACTGCCACAAGGCCTTTAAAACTATCCATCTCCACAAGACAGAATTACAGTATTTCAAAGGCCAGTAATTTTGAAATGCTGGCATTCAGGGCTAGGGATCGTGGGTGGGTAGGAGGGTACTTCCTCTTCCTCTCCAGCGTTTGGGAGATGGAGAGCTGAACGCTTCCGTGGGACATTGTGGAGATGCTTGGTGACCCAGGTGGTGGTGTTGCTGAAAGATCCTCTGTTTGCGGGATGGCAGTTGGCACTGTCACTCCAGAGGTGGAGGAAGAGGCTGAGACTGCAGCAGAAGAGGAAGCAGGAGGAGTCAGAGACCTTTCTTGGTTTTTCAGGTGTCTAATCCACTGCAGCTCGTGCTTAGCACTTAAATGCCTGGTCATGCAGGTTGTGCTCAGGTTGAGAACATTTATGCCTCACTTCAGGCTCTGATTGCACAGCGTGCAAACCACTCGTGTCTTGTTGTCAGCACATTGTCTGAAGAACTGCCACACCAGGGAACTCCTTGGAGCTGGATTTGTTGCGCTCGGTGCATTGCTGCGGTGGGCAGTAGCAGGCGTACTCTCTAGAGGACGGCCGCTCCGCTTTTGCACCCTGCTCCCTCTTCTGCTGTGCTGGTGGCTTTGTGCGACCACCCTCTCTTCCTCCGAACTACATAGGTCACTCGCATGACCTTGATTCCATGAGGGGTCGAGGACCTCATCATCCTCCACATCATCTTCCATCATCTGCTGCGATGGTCCTACCATGTACTCATCTTGAAAGATAAGTGGTTGGGCATCGGTGCCCTCAATCTCTTCCACTTCTGGGGCAGGGCTAGGTGGATGGCCCTGGGAAACCCTGCTAACAGAGTCATCAAAAAGCAGAAGAGACTGCTCCAGGACTTGGGACTCAGACTGCTTGGCTGATTTGCAAGGGGGTGAGGTGAAAGACTAATGGACATCGGCTGCAGGTACCAACTGTAGTTTTTCAGCAGGAGACTGGGTGGGAGACAATGTGAAGGAACTGGATTTACTGTCAGCAACCCAATCTACTATCGCCTGTACTTGTTCAGGCCTCACCATTCGTAGAGTCGCATTAGGCCCGACCAAATACAAGCCCTGTATATACAGGGTGTATCTCACACGGCCTGACCCACACTAGGCCTCAAATAAAGATTTGTGCACCAAATGGCGATATTTCAAATATCTAAATATGACCCAAATATATAAAGGGTGTATTTCACAATGACATATGCAGCAAAGGCTGCCAAATAAACATTTTTTTTGCCCAAATGGGTGTTAGTTTACTATCTGAATAGGACAGCAGTATATAACCCTGGAATTTCAAACGTGCTGATGCTGCAAGGCCTGAAAAATTGTGTATTTTGCCCGAAAAAGGGTGTTTTATTAATAGAAGAATATAAGCCCTGTATATGCAGGGTGTATCTCACACGGTCTGACCCACACTAGGCCTCAATTAAATTTGTTTGCCCAAAATGGCTGTATTTCAAATACCTGAATAGAAGCCCTGTATTTGAAGGGTGTATCTCACACGCACTGAACCAGACTAGGCCAGATTTGTGCACCAAATGGCGGTATTTCAAAAATCTGAATATAACTTAAATATATAAAGGGTGTATCTCACATTGTCATCTGCAGCATAGGCTTCCTAAATAAACTTTTTTTGCCCAAATGGGTGTTTGTTTAATAACTGAATATGGCAGCAGTATATAACCCTGGAATTTCAAACGTCATTATGCTGCAAGGCCTGAAAAATTGTGTATTTTGCACAAAAAAGGTGTTTTATCAATAAAAGAATCAAACCCCTGTATTTAAAGAGTGTATCTCACATGCCCTGAACCAGACTAGGCCTTCTTTTAATTTTATTTGCCCAAAATGGCTGTATTTCAAATACCTGAATAGAACCCCTGTATATATAGAGTGTATCTCACACGCCCTGATCCACACTAGGCCGCAAGTAAATTTGTTTGCCTAAAATGGCTGTATTTCAAATACCTGAATAGAAGCCCTGTATTTAAAGGGTGTATTTCACACGCCCTTATCCACACTAGGACGCTATCAAAGAATTGTGCCCAAAATGGCTTTATTTCAAATAACTGAATAGAAATACAGTATGTAAAGGCTGCCAACTAAATTTTTTTTGTTTAATAACTGAATTTGACAGCAGTATATAACCCTGGAATTTCACATATGCTGATGCTGCAAGGCCAGAAAAATAGTGGAATCTGTCAAAAAAGCTGTATATATTAAACTTGAATTTAACACTTGCAGATCTGGAAAATAGTGTTTTTTGGCAAAAAAGTGTGTTTTTAAAAACCCAGAAAATGATGGCTGTATTTCTAGCTTAAAGGGTTTCTGTCACCCCATTAAACCGTTTTTTTTTTTTTCTTTAATAATAATCCCTATAGTGCGATCTCATGATACATAATCAAATTAATAATTTTGGTTCAGTAGATTTTGCTAAAAAACGATTTTTAAAATATGCTAATTACCTTGCTACCAGCAAGTAGGGCGGCTACTTGCTGGTAGCAGCCGCATCCTCCGATGGTAATGACGCCCCCTCGGCATGCTGATTGACAGGGCCAGGGAAGGTAATCCTTCTCTGCTGGCGCTGTTAGAATTTGAAATCTCGCGCCTGCGCCGTACCTGGCTTCAATCGGCGCAGGCGCACTGAGAGGCGGCCGCTCTGCTCGACCGCTCCATCCTCAATGCGCCTGCGTCGATGACGTCATCGCATACACCCGGAAGAGAAGACGCCGGCGTCTTCTCTTCCAGGTGTATGCGATGACGTCATCGACGCAGGCGCATTGAGGATGGAGCGGTCGAGCAGAGCGGCCGCCTCTCAGTGCGCCTGCGCCGATTGAAGCCAGGTACGGCGCAGGCGCGAGATTTCAAATTCTAACAGCGCCAGCAGAGAAGGATTACCTTCCCTGGCCCTGTCAATCAGCATGCCGAGGGGGCGTCATTACCATCGGAGGATGCGGCTGCTACCAGCAAGTAGCCGCCCTACTTGCTGGTAGCAAGGTAATTAGCATATTTTAAAAATCATTTTTTAGCAAAATCTACTGAACCAAAATTATTAATTTGATTATGTATCATGAGATCGCACTATAGGGATTATTAAAAAAAAAAAAAAAAAACGGTTTAATGGGGTGACAGAAACCCTTTAAATTGCACACTGACTAATCCAGATGTTGTAGTTTGCAAAAAAAGTGTTTTTTTGGTAACTGAATATGAAAGATGTATATATTAAACTTGAATTTAACACTTGCAGATCTGGAAAATAGTGTTTTTTGGCAAAAAAACTTTGTGTTTTTAAAAACCCAGAAAATCATGGTTGCATTTCTAGCTTAAATTGCACACTTACTAAGCCTGCAAATGCACCAGATGTTGTAAATTGCCCAAAAAATTTAGATTTTATTTTTTAAAAACAGATTATTTGTGTTTTTAAAGCTTGGATTTCAATGTCCCAAAAGCTCAGATGCAGTGCTGGTGCACTGAGCTTGCATAAAATGGCCGCCGCGGCCGCCCACCTAACTGACTTATAAAAGTTTTTTTTTTTCCGTCACTGGTCTCAGGGCAGGATAAAAAAAATTGTGCTCTGCACCCACACAACACAATGTATGTAGATCGCTGAGTTAGATTCATGTTTTGAGCAAAGATTCTCTCCTATTCTCTCCCTGAAATCACCAGCAGCATCCTCTCCCTAGACTAAGCACAGCAGAGTGGCGTGCAGCGCTACGTGACTCCAGCTTATATAGAGGCTGGGTCACATGCTACACTGGCCAATCACAGCCATGCCATTAGTAGGCATAGCTGTGATGGCTTCTAAGGGCACAAAGTTAAACACTTGTTGGTTGGCTGCTCTGCAGAGAAATCACCGAATACCGACCTCATACTTTTACTGAAATGTTCGGGTTCGGGTCCAGGCTCCAAAAATCCTAAAGTTCGGTACGAACCCGAACTTTACAGTTCGGGTTTGCTCAACCCTACTAATAATGCATAGCAAATTATAGGGGGCATGTTCTCCTCTCACTCCTTGTGAAAATGAAAAATTTGGGGCAAAAACAACATTATATTGGAAAGAAAAGAAAATTTTTCATTTTCACGGCCATGTGTTTCTAAATTCTATGAAACGCTTGTTGGGTCAAAACATTCACTTCACCTCTAGTTTCCAAAATGGGGTTACTTCAGGGTCTCTTCAAATGTGACATATCACCTGAAAACCATTTCAGCAAAATTTGCCCTCCTTAAACAATATGGTGCTCCTTTCCGTGTCCCCATTCAGCAGTTTACCACCACATGTGGGATGTTTCTGTAAACTGCAGAATCAGGGAAATAAATATTGAGGTATCTTTGGCTGTTAACCCTGGCTGTGTTGCAGGAAAATTAATTAAAGTGGAAAATCTGCACAAAAAATTATATTTTAAAATTTCCCCTCTATTTTGCTTTGATTCTTATGGAACACCTAAAAGGTTAACAAAGTTTGTAAAATCAGTTTTGAATAACTTGAGGGGTATAGTTTCTGAAATGGGATAATTTATGGGTGGTTTATATTATGTAAGCCCCACACAGTGACTTTATAACTGAACTGGTCCATTTGGAAATTTTCTTAAACATTTTTTTATTTGTTTCTAAACCTCTAAGCCTTCTAACGTCCAAAAAAATAAAATTACATTTTCAAGATGATGCAAACTTAAAAGCAGAGAAGTTCTAATTCTGAAAATAGCAAGTTTTTCCAAATTTCAGCAAATTTTGGATTTTTTTTTAGGCATAAAGGTAAAACGCATCAACTCATATTCAGCACTAACATCTCAGAATGGCTTGGATTAGGTAAAAGCGCTCCAAAGTTAATACCAGATAAACTGACTCATGTCAGATTTGAAAAATGGGGCTCCGACATTTGGTCCAATCTAGCTGTCGCTTGAAGAGGTTAATCCCAAAAAATGTATTATTATTTGTAGTAGTTAGCCCCTTCACTACCAAGCCACTTTTCACCTTAAATCCCAGGCCGATTTTTGCAAATCTGACATGTGTCACTTTATGTGGTAATAACTTTGGAACGCTTTTACTTATCCAAGCCATTCTGAGACTGTTTTCTCATGACACATTGTACATCATGACAGTCATAAATTTGAGTCAATATATTTTACATTTATGAAAAAAATCCCAAATTTACAAAAAAAAATAAAAAATTTGCAATTTTCATAATTTTCATTTCTCTGCTTTTAAAACAGAAAGTGATACCTCATAAAATATTTATTAATTAACATTCCCCATATATCTATTTTATGTTGGCATCAATTTGTAAATGTCATTTTATTTTTTAGGATGTTAGAAGGCTTAGAAGTTTAGAAGCAATTTTTAAAATTTTCAACACAATTTCCATTTTTTTGAGCACCAGTTCTGTTATAAAGTGATTTTGAGGTGCTTACGTAATGGAAACCATCCATTAATTACCCCATTTTAGAAACTACAACCCTCAAATAATTAAAAACAGTTAAAAACTGATGTTAAAAACTTTGTTAACCCTTGAACCCCAAGAATTAAAGGAAAATGGAGGTAAAATGTACGTTTTTTGGTAGATTTGTTATGTTAATCAATGTTTTATTGTAACACAGCAAGGGTTAATAGCAAAAAAAACTCAATATATATGTCTCTAATTCTGCAGTTTACAGAAATACCCCATATGTGGCGGTAAACTGCTCTATGGGCATGTGACAGTGGTTTTTAGGCACCATTTTGTATTTGAAGAGACCCTGACGTACACCTACAGTGAAAACCTTCAAAAAGTTACCCCATTTAAAAAACTACACCCCTTAAAGAACATATTAAGGGGGTACTGACCACTTTGACTCCCTAAGCGTTTTACGGAATTTGGAAACACTTGGCCATGAAAATGAAAAGTTTCATTTCTTCTAATAAAATTTTTCATTTTCACAAGGGGTAACAGGAGAAAAAGCACCCCATAATTCGTTACCCATTTTCTCCTGAATACGGCAATAATCCATATGTGGTGATAAACTGCTATGGGGGCACATAGCAGAACTCAGAATGGAAGGAGCGCCATATGGCTTTTGCAGCGCAGATTTTGCTGGATTAAATTACGGGTGCCATTGGGTTTTATTTTTTAAGTTATTGTCTGATGTGGTGGCTCATTTTTTGCGGGATAAGGTGATGTTTTCATTGGTACCAGTTTGGGGTACATAAGACTTTTTGATTGCTTGGTATTCCACTTTTTGTGAGGCAAGGTTAAAAAAAATGGCTGTTTTGGCTTTTTTTTCTTTTACAGCATTCACCTGAGGGGGCATAATAAAATAAATACATTTTTATAGAGAAGGTTGTTCTGGACGTGGAGATACCTAATGTGTCTATTATTTTCATTTTGTTTTTACACAGTGAAATCCTTTTTGAACAGAATAAAATCTTGTTTTTGTGTTGCCATTTTCTGTGAGCGATATTTTTTTTTATTTTGTGGCAGATTATCTAAGGTAGAGTTTTATTTTTTGAGGGATGAGATGATGATTTGTTTTGTACGATTTTGGGCTAAATACACCTTTTTAATTGCTTGGTATTACACTTTTAGTGAGGCAAGGTGATCAGAAAATGGCTATTTTGGCACTGTTTTTATTTTTTTTACTGCGTTCACCTGGTGGGGTGGGTCATGTGATATTTTTATAGAGCCAGTCGGTACGAATGCATTACAATACATCTGTATTATATTGCATTGTCTGTAAGTGTATTACAAGCCTTCCAGGGGGCTGTATATCACAGGCTGACACGGATTGTAGCCACAATGCCTAAGGAAGGCATTGGGCTGCGTCAAAGCCGTCAGGTCCAGATGTACGGCGCTGGGATTTCTGATCCAGTTCCCAGCGCCATACATATATGGCACTGGTATCCTATGGGTTAATAATAAAATTATTATTATTAATAACTTTTTTTATGCATCAGACTTGTCCCAGAGAAGGTGTTGCACTTTCCAAATAATATTAGTATTATTACTTGTGTTGAGTGAATCTGAGTATCGTTGATCCGAATCGAAATGGGCGTTGATCGGATATTCAGGAAAAATTTGATTAATCACGAAGCTGAATTTCCTCGTGTTTTGTGGTAACTAGAGATAAGCAAAGTTTTCAAAAATTTGATTTGACTGCTTCGTCGACCTCTGACCAGAAATTTGATTTGTTATGAAGTACCTCATCACAAATCACACTCCATCGTATGTGTCGGGCGCAATGACGGGGATAACGCTGCCCCCTGTCATTGAACCCCTCATATGCCGCATTCAATGCTGATCGCGGTATATGGGGTTCACATTGAGGTCTTTCAGGGGTAAAAAAATAAATAAATAAATAAACATACGTCATCCTTTTGATAATAGAGATGCTGTCACGGCCATCTTGATTAAAGAAAATGCTCCAAATCTCGTGCATGTTGACGTGATGATGTCAAAATGTCATGGCTGGGCGCGGTGACATCATCACTGACCAGCTGGATCGCATGGTGAGGTCATCACGCTTGCTGCAAGTCCTTTGGCTGGTTTTCTTCAATCAAGACAGGAGCAAACGGCAAGTGGATGAGATGAGTATATCTTTTTTTTCTTTTTTAACCTTGATTTACCCCTAAAAGGCTTAATATGAGCTACAGATGGCGCAATCAGCATTGAACACGGCATCTGTTAGTTTTGGGTGCAATTCAGTTGTATCTGCCACCCAATTTTATTCAGTCCAAATAAATTTATCCTGAATTGAACTGGATGACCAGATTGGTGTTGTATGTCCTGGTCAAAGGCCAAAGAGCTGGAATTCTGGTGAGCAGTTCCGGATAATAGTCACAGTTACTGGAGCTTGCAGGGATCAAAATCCAATGCATTGCGGAGAGTATTTTTCATCATAGAATAATCCAATGACAAGACCTTACAGTGGACTGGGTAGGTCATACTGAAGCATATATTAATTATGCTAAGTGCTCTACCTTTAGAGCAGAGATACAAAGGTAGTAGTACTCGATCTGGAGCATCATTGTGGTGGTAGTTTAATAGAGATAATTAGCACAGATACTAAGGATGAGTGAATCGATTCTACTGCTTCAGAATTTGACAAAAAGCTTACATTCTAATAAACATATTGTCAGGGCTGGCATTAGGGAGGGGCAAACTGGACAATCGCTCATGGCCCCAATCCTCTAAGAGGCCCCCTGCTTCAGTCCTGGACAGATCCCACATTGTTGAGCAGTCAGGACTCCAGAGTGGGGAATTTCCCGGCTTAGGAGCCCCAGTGTTATGAACAGGAAATGGGTATTTCCAAGCATGGTCACTATGCTGAGGGACACCATGTGTACATTAGTCTAATTTAGACTATTTTTTAAATGTTTCTGTGGAGATATGAACTCACAACTATAAGGCTATAAGGCTCAATGCTAAGTCATTGCTGAAAAACCTCAAAGAAGTTTCTGTTGTATAATACAAGAAACACTTCTATGTGGTTTTTAATACAAGAGAAACTTCTATGAAGTTTTTCAGCAATGACTTAACATTGAGCCCAGTGGTTCCTGAATTTAAAGGTAGAAGGTAGTTTGAATCCCCACAAAAACATTTTAAAAATAGATGCTAAAACAAAACTTAAATACACAGGGTGTCCCCAACAGTGAAAATTTTGATTTTATTGAGAAAAAAAAAATGGAGCAAAACATAAAATTTTATCAAATAGCACCCGTATTAACCCACACCAACCTTTTTAACTTGTGTTAATAGTACTTTTTGTTGGGAAAGATGGCAACCCTAACAGCACCCCCGTTCAGGACATCTATAGGCCCGCTCACTGCAGCAAGCTAAGCCTCATCAGGATTCCCTTTGTAAAAAAATATATATATATTTTCATAGTGATATTTTGACCCTCATAACTTTTTTATACTTATGTCTACGGAGAAGTGTGGGGGCACATTTTTTGCGGGACAATCTGTAGTTTTTGACAATACCATTTTGGGGTGTGTATGACTTGATCACTTTTTATTCAATTTTCTTGAAAGATAAAGCGATGAAAATGTTTTTCTGTTACGCCATTCACCATATGGGCTAACCATAAGGCTGTGGCTTATTTATAGAACAGGGTGCTTTCCCCAATCTCCGCTGGGTGGTGAAAGCGCGCCTAAAGAGGAATCCCACGCTTTCGGTTTTTAACACTCTCAGATGCCGTGCGTGAGAGGAACTCATTGCTGTGAGGGGAAGGGGCATGTTGCGTATTCTGGGGCCATGAGGGTGAAGAACTGTGTGAGGAGCTTTATGGGGTGTAAATCAGTGAGGGAGGGCTGGTATCGACAAAATGTAACTGTGTTGTGAGTACATTATTACAAAATTTGGGGCCCCACTTTTTATTTTGCCCAGGGCCACATTTTGTCTAAAACCGGCCCTGCATATTGTTATTCATTTCAGGGAGGGAGGGAGTAGAGAGAAGGAGACTGGTATGAGTAGAATGTGTGCGCAGTATTGTAGGCCAGGCAATACCCCTCTGGGTTTCAGGGAAAGCTATTTAAAAACTTTCCTAAATCAATCTCTTTCTCTCTTAGAATCTATTTGTGTTCGAACTGAATAAACAATTTTTTTTTTTTTACAAATCTTCAAAAGTTTGGTCATCTCTTTCTGTTGTAGCATACACATGTCATACCATAATTTAGAAGAAAAAAAGTGAAAATAATAAAATATCAACTATGAACTACGAACTACACTGCAGGTCTAGCTTAGTACTTTCCATGTTAAGGTGTGTAATATTTACTGTCAATCCACCCGGCCAACCTGATCTGAAAAGTAGATATTCGATTTTGAATATGTGCACAACCCAATGCAATACGACTCAATACATGGACTTGGCAACCAGATTGACATGTGCAGAAAATATTTATTAAATCCCCATAAAATACAAGCAATAAAATTTATAAGAACAATGTAGCAATAATATACAACAGTGGAAGGGAGAGTGAATCTACCCGTAACGCGTATGGTGAAACAAGTGATGTACCTGCATTAAAAAGCCTCCGATAATACTGTATGGCCATACAGAAGATTAACTATTGGCCGTACAAAGGATTAACTATTGTTATCGTCGAAAGCTGCACCAAAGGAAATTGCGGAACAGAGTGGAAACTCCTGCGATCTTTGGAACTCCCGCGAAATTTAAACCAGCTTGCTGTATGGAGCGACTGAATAAGCCGGCAAATATTTAAAGCTCCATTGAAGCAATAGGGAGACAGCAGACGCTAGACGGTAAGCCAAATATCGATTTAAAGTTTTCTTCAATTCAAAGCTCATATCGACCTTAAAAGGATATGCTATAAGAGACTTTTCACATTATCAGGATTCCTGTGGACATTTTATGAACATATTGCGCTCCCAGTAAATACACCTACAGCATTTTCAGTGACATTCAGTTTCACAAATTGGGATAGAGCGCTAGAAGATAATACCCCCTCTTTCCCAAATAACAGCATATACTTGAAGTTTTTTGGTGTGATATATATTATTGAATTTATCGACACTATTGAGTGGTATCGAATATTCTATCGAATATTTCAACATTGAATTTTCTACCATTCAATTTATCGAATATTTTTATAAATTATAGTATCAATCATATCTACCACAATATACAGTATGTGACTGTAATGTTGTATATTATTGCTACATTGTTCTTATAAATTTTATTACGTGTATTTTATGGGGATTTAATAAATATTTTCTGCACATGTCAATCTGGTTGCCAAGTGTATGAGTGCTCGCTCATTTTCCTATTACTACATTTGCCTTTTAAGAGAGGGTGGGGTGATTCCCTCTATATGAGCTTGCAGCACCATACCTTAACTACTTGCTAGTGAGCCACCACAACCTACCACTATTTTTTGTACGACTCAATACATGTTTGTTCTACTTTTTAAATAAAGTATATAATAAACCTTTATTCACTAGGAGATATAACAGTGGTACACAAATATATGAGAATGTAATAGCTGATGTCATATTTTCATACTTAAAGGGGTTATCCGATTTCAGAAACATCCCCCCCATATGCTGGGCCCTTCACAGGTAATATACTTACCCTGTTCCCCGCTCCCTGCGGCGCTTCTGGTCCCCGCACCGCCACTGCTGCTTCTCCCTGCACACCGATGAAAACAACCGGTGTCGGGGGGGGAGCAGCCAATGGCAGTCAGGGACGGGGAGAAGCCTCCCTAGCGTCACCCGCGATGATAGGGAGGCTAGCCCCTGTCCCCACCTGACATTGGCTGCTCCCCCCCGACACCGGATGTTTTCATCGGTGTGCAGGGAGAAGCAGCAGCGGAGGGGTGAGGACCAGGAACGCTGCTGGTAGTGGGGTTCAGGGTAATTATATTACCTGTGAGGGGCCCGGCACATGGGGGGGAGGTTTGTTTCGGAAATCGGATAACCCCTTTAAGACTTTATGTGAAGAAAAATACATACACATTACAGTAATGTAACTGTGATAGAAGTTATATTGTCTGGATATTGCTTTTTCTTTTTGTTGAAACATTTTTTTCTTTGTTTCTATGATCATACACAAGATTATTTATACAGAGAAAGATATACAATTTTACAGTGATGTAGCGGTGATGGATGTCATACTGTCTTCATATTGATTTTCCTTTTCCTCAACTCAATTCTGTATTTTAATTTTCATCTTTGAAAATCTCAATAAAAATATTATTACCAAAGGTTAACTTATCTCTATCGAATACTATAATTTGTATAAATGTATAATAGATCAGTGTACATAGGTGTAATTGTGCACATGGCCATTACCTTCAAGCCTGTACCTGAGCTGTTCCGTTTCAAAATCCTTTTCTCTATGCTGGTAGCACGGCTAAAGTACACAATGTACAGTACAGTATAAATATATTCATAATGCAACCAGGGAAATGGTCCCAGCTGATTTATTTAGTGAAATCTAAAAATTATTATTTCCATTCTTGACATAGTATTAGTCTTTAACCCCTTAAGGACTCAGCCCTATTTCACCTTAAGGACTTGGCCATTTTTTGCAAATCTGACCAGTATCACTTTAAGTGCTGATAACTTTAAAACGCTTTGACTTACCCAGGCCGTTCTAAGATTATTTTTTCGTCACATATTGTACTTCATGACACTGCTAAAATTGGGTAAAAAAAAAACATTTTTATTTATAAAAAAATACCAAATTTACAAAAAAAAAAAAAGTTTCAATTTCTCTACTTCTATAATACATAGTAATACCTTCAAAAATAGTTATTACGTTACATTCCCCATATGTCTACTTCATGTTTGGATCATTTTGGGAATGATATTTTATTTTTTGGGGATGTTACAAGGCTTAGAAGTTTAGATGCAAATCTTTAAATTTTTTTATTTTTTTCAAAAACCACATTTTTAGGGACCAGTTCAGGTCTGAAGTCACTTTGCGAGGCTTACATAATAGAAACCACCCAAAAATGACCCTATTCTAGAAACTACACCCCTCAAGGTATTCAAAACCGATTTTTACAAACGTCGTTAACCCTTTAGGTGTTCCACAAGAATTAACAGAAAATAGAGATACAATTTCAAAATTTCACTTTTTTGGCAGATTTTCCATTTTAATATTTTTATTCCAGTTACAAAGCAAGGGTTAACAGCCAAACCAAACTCAAAATTTATGACCCTGATTCTGTAGTTTACAGAAACACCCCATATGTGGTCGTAAACTGCTGTACGGGCACACGGCAGGGCGCAGAAGGAAAGGAATGCCATACGGTTTTTGGAAGGCAGATTTTGCTGGACTGTTTTTTTTTACACCATGTCCCATTTGAAGCCCCCCTGATGCATCCCTAGAGTAGAAACTCCATAAAAGTGACCCCATCTAAGAAACTTCATCTCTCAAGGTATTCAAAACAGATTTTACAAACATCGTTAACCCTTTAGGTGTTCCACAAGAATTAATGGAAAATAGAGATAAAATTTCTAAATTTAACTTTTTTGGCAGATTTTCCATTTTAATAATTTTTTTCCAGTTACAAATCAAGGGTTAACAGACAAACTAAACTCAATATTTATGGCCCTGATTCTGTAGTTTACAGAAACACCCCATATGTGGTCGTAAACTACTGTACCGGCACACGGCAGGGCGCAGAAGGAAAGGAATGCCATATGGTTTTTGGAAGGCAGATTTTGCTGGACTGGTTTTTTTGACACCATGTCCCATTTGAAGCCCCCTGATGCACCCCTAGAGTAGAAACTCCAAAAAAGTGGACCCATTTTAGAAACTACGGTATAGGGTGGCAGTATTGTTGGTACTAGTTTAGGGTACATATGATTTTTGGTTGCTCTATATTACACTTTTTGTGGGGCAAGATAACAAGAAATAGCTGTTTTGGCACCGTTTTTATTTTTTGTTATTTAGAAAATTTATCTGACAGGTTAGATCATGTGATATTTTTATAGACCAGGTTGTCACGGATGCGGCAATACCTAATATATATACTTTTTTTTATTTATGTACCGTATTTTTCGCTTTATAAGACGCACCTGATGATAAGACGCACCTAGATTTTTGAGGAGGAAAATAAGAAAAAAAATATTTGAACCAAAAGGTGTGCTTTTGCTGGGTTTTGAACTAATGGTGGTCTGTGGATGACGCACTGTTATGGGGGGACCTGTGGATGACGCACTGTTATGGGGGGACCTGTGGATGACGCACTGTTATGGGGGGACCTGTGGATGACACTGTTATGGGGGACCTGTGGATGACACTGTTATGAGGGGACCTGTGGATGACACTGTTATGGGGGGACCTGTGGATGACACTGTTATGGGGGGACCTGTGGATGACACTGTTATGGGGGGACCTGTGGATGACGCAGTTATGGGGGAACCTGTGGATGACGCATTGTTATGAGGGGGATGTGTGGATGATACACTACTATGGGGGATGTAGCATCATATATAGCATCTTATCTAATGGGGGTCACTATTCACACAGGGACAATATACTGTGACACATGATACTGTGACCAGCATAAGATCATCTTATGCTGGTCACAGTATCATATGTGTCACAGTATATTGTCCCTGTGCGAATAGTGACCCCCATTACACCTCAGGGCACACAGTAGACTTTATTTGTAAAATCTTTTAAATGCTCTGCTTTCTTCTAGACCAGTACTCACTATAAAAGCAGCACGTGACATCACTCACTCAGTCAGTCACGCTCCTGCCAGCTTCATTAATGAAGTGGGAGGAGCATGACCGAGTGAGTGACGTCACGCGCCGGCTGGACCGCTGCTTTCATAGTGAGTACTGGTATAGAAGAAAGCAGATTGTAATGAAGCAGTTTTCATATGTAAAGTCTATAATCTTCAAGCAGTATCTCTGCTTTTAACTAGGGCAATCCTCTGTAGTGCAACTCACTATGAAAGCGGCAGGCAGGGTGGCAGCGTAACCTTGTGATACTCACTCATTCACGCTCCTCCCACTTCATTCATGAAGGAAGTGGGAGGAGCGTGAATGAGTGAGTATCGCGAGGTTACGCTGCTGCCCTGCCTGCAGCTTTCATAGTGAGTTGCACTACAGAGGATTGCCCTAGTTAAAAGCAGAGATACTGCTTGAAGATTATAGACTGTACATGTGATAATTGCCGTGAGCGGGGCCCGATGTATTACAGTACAGTTACTGCACCAGGCCCCGCCGCGAGTGTTGCCAGCCTCCGTCCCCTCCTCCCACCCCTCTGATACATCGCGGCTTGCGATGTATCAGCGTGACCAAAGTAAGCATGGCAGTGTTCGCTTTATAAGACGCACTGCCATTTTCCCCCCACTTTTGGCGGGAAAAAAGTGCGTCTTATAAAGCGAAAAATACGGTAAGTTTTACACAATGATTTCTTTTTTGAAGCAAAAAAAATCATGTTTTAGTGTTTCCATAGTCTGAGAGCCATAATTTTTTCAGTTTTTCGGCGATTACCTTGGGTAGGGTATGATTTTTGCGAGATGAGATGAAGGTTTTATTGGCACTATTTTGGGGTGCGTGTGACTTTTTGATCGCTTGCTATTACACTTTTTGTGATGTAAGATGTTTATTTAGCACAGTTTTTATTTTAAATTTTTTACGGTGTTCATCTAAAGGGTTAGGTCATGTGATATTTTTATAGAGCTGGTCGATATGGACGCGGCAATACCCAATATGTATACTTTTTTCTTATGTATGTAAGTTTTACACAATAATAAAATTTTTGAAACAAAAAATAAAATCATGTTTTAGTGTCTCCATATTCTGAGAGCCATAGTTTTTTCAGTTTTTGGGCGATTATCTTAGGTAGGGTCTCATTTTTTGCGGGATGATACGACGGCTTGAATATTACATACGACTTTTTTGATCACTTTTATTACCTTTCTTTGGAAGTAAGGTGAGCAAAATTTCAATTTCATCATCGTTTTTATTTTACATTTTTTATGGCGTTCACCGTGCGGGAAATGTAACATGATCATTTTATAGATCGGGTCGTTACGGACGCGGTGATATATAACATGTGTAGGGAATTTTATTTTTTTAATTTTTAATCAGGGATAAATGTTTTTTTTTTTTTTTTTTTTTAACATTTTTTTTTTACCCAGACCCACTTGGTTCTTAAAAATCCAGTGGGTCTGATGTCTGTATAATACAGTACAGTACACTATATAGTGTACTGCACTGTATTTCACTCACACTTTGTCTGAACAGATCTCTGCCTTTAGCACAGATCTGTTCAGCACCATGGACAGCAGGATGCATGAGAAGGCGTCCTGTTGCCATGGGAACCTTCCCCGTCTGCCACAACTGAGCAATGAGCTGACACTCTGATTCAACCGCTCGGCCATCCTGAAAATAAACGAGGGGCGGGCCGAAGATCGCGCACCCGCCCCCCACACTGCCGCACGCATCCTGCCCGCCTCCCGCACCGCCCGCAATCCTACCCCCCGCTGCAGGCACAAAAACACAGAGGGCTGCAGGGGGGGGTTAACTTTCAAAAATATGGGCACTTTGAGGTTTCTGATCCCGGCGGTCACGGACCGCAGGGATCAGAAACTTGCATAAGGGCTAAAAACCGCAGGTCTGAATTGACCTGTGGTTTGTAGCGATCGGCAATGCGGGGGGGTCACAGGACCCCCCTAGGCATTGTCACAGGGTGCCTGCTGAATGATTTCAACAGGCACCCTGTTCCGATCACTGCCGGCCGTATGGCAGTGATCAAAACTACACAGGACGTACCGGTAATGCCTTAACCACTTAATTAGTTAACACTAGAGTTGACCGGACACCTGGAAAATCGGGTTCAACGGGTTCGGCCGAACTTCCCAAAAAAGTTCGAGTTCGGGACCCGAACTTGACCCCGAACCCAAACCCTATTGAAGTCAAGGTGACCCGAACTTTGGAGCACTAAAATGGCTCTAAAAAAGAGACATGGAAAGGGCTAGAGGGCTGCAAAAGGCAGCAAAATGTGGTTAAGAGCATGGCAAGTTCTCTGCAAACAAATGTGGATAGGAAAAAGACTTAAAATAACATAAAATACGTAAAAAAAAAAAATAATAATCTTGATCTAGAAGGATGAGGTCCATATAGAGTAGGAGGTTCGGAGGCGGTGGATGTGGCGGTGGTGGAGGAGGAGGACGTAGATAACACTGGTTTTTGGTTTTGTATTTAATTTAATTTTATTATTTTTATATATTTTTTTGTTTAAATTTGGGTAGACCCCAAAACATTGGGAAATATAAAAAAGGCTGGTATACATGTCTATTCTGCACAAGGTACGGACAAGTCCTGTGGGATCTCTGCCTGGTTCATTTTAAAGAACGTGAGCTTGTCCACATTGGCTGTGGACAGGCGGCTGCGCTTGTCTATGATAACCCCCTCCAGTCATGCTAAACAAACGTTCAGACAATAAACTGGCTGCAGGGCAGGCCAGCACATCCAAGGCGTAAAGGGCAAGCTCAGGCCATGTGCCCAATTTGGATACCCAGAAGTTGAAGGGGCCGGACCCATCAGTCAGTACGTGTAGGTGTGTGCACACATACTGCTCCAACATGTTGTTGAAATGCTGACTGCTGCTAAGACGTTCCATATCAGCTGGTGGTGCTGGTTGTTGTGGCATGCTGACAAAGCTTTTCCACATTTCGGCCATGCTAACCCTGCCTTCTGAGGTTCTGGTGGTGCCCCAGCTCCATTGGCGACCTCTTCCTCCTCCTCAGCCTTCGCCTTGTAATGGGGATCCAGCAGGGTGGCCACCCAGTAATCAGCACAAGTTAGAATGTGGGCAACTCTGCGGTCGTTGCGGAGACACTGCAGCATGTAATCTCTCATGTGTGCCAGGCTGCCCAGAGGCAACGACAAGCTGTCCTCTGTGGGAGGTGTATCGTCTGTGTCCTCTGTATCCCCCCAGCCACGCACCAGTGATGGCCATGAGCTGGTTTGGGTGCCACCCTGCTGTGAACATGGTTCCTCCTCCTCAGGGCCGTTTCTAGGGGCGGGCGGGACGGGCGGCCACCCGGGGCGCTGTCAGAAGGGGGGCGTCAGAAGGTGGTGACGTCTAATCATACTGCCAGCCCTGCGGTCCGGCACTCAGCAGCCTGAAGACATCATAAGAAGACTCCTCCTCCCAGCCTGCTCCTGATCAGAGGAGCCGACATTGCAGTAAGAACTGCTGGTCACTGCCCCCCTCCCCCACGGCTAGCTGGTGCCCTGTTAACCCTTACCCTCTTATTTACACAGCTGCTGGTGTAAATGATGCAGCTATGTAGTCTGGACTGGGGTCGGAGGGGGAGGGTTGTCAGGAGAGGCAGTGTTACTAGCTGCAGGACTGCCCTTCCACTGCATGATGGAGCCCCAGGAATCCTGCATAAAAGTGAGTGCACATGTGATGTGTACTATGTGCCTGTATGTAGTAACATGTATGATGTGTACTATGTGCCTGTATGTAATAACATGTGTGATGTGTACTATGTGCCTGTATGTAATAACATGTGTGATGTGTACTATGTGCCTGCATGTAGTAACATGTGTGATGTGTACTATGTGCCTGTATGTAATAACATGTGTGATGTGTACTATGTGCCTGTATGTAATAACATGTGTGATGTGTACTATGTGCCTGTATGTAATAACATGTGTGATGTGTACTATGTGCCTGTATGTAATAACATGTGTGATGTGTACTATGTGCCTGTATGTAATAACATGTGTGATGTGTACTATGTGCCTGTATGTAATAACATGTGTGATGTGTAATATGTGCCTGTATGTGATAACATGTGTGATGTGTACTATATGCCTGTATGTAATAACATGTGTGATGTGTACTATATGCCTGTATGTAATAACATGTGTGATGTGTACTATGTGCCTGCCTGTTACCGCCCGCCCCGAGCAGTGCTGATGCCTGCTGTGAGGTGAGTGATGGTCGGGGGGGGGGCATTAATTACAATGGGGGGGCATTAACTACAATGGGGGGACATTAATTACAATGGGGGGGGCATTAACTACAATGGGGGCATTAATTAGAATGGGGGGGCATTAATTACAATGGGGGGGCATTAACTACAATGGGGGGGCCACTGTGGGAGACATGAAAATGGGGGCCACTGTCACTGTGGGGGACATTAGGTTTAATAAGGATCACTATGGACATTATTTAGAATGGAGGCTGCTGTGGGTGTCATTATAACTGTATAATGTCTGATAGGGCTAGTCCTGAGCTGAGTTATATTACCCTGCCCTGTATAATAATGTACCCATCCCTGATACCCCTTAGTTATATTACCCCGCTGGAGTAATATAACTAAGGGGTATCAGGGTACATTATTATACAGGGCAGGGTAATATAACTCAGGACTAGGCCTATCAGACATTATACAGTTATAATGACACCCACAGCAGCCTCCATTCTAAATAATGTCCATAGTGATCCTTGTTAAAAATAATGTCCCCCCACAGGCAGGCAGTGCGGGCGGCGGCGCTCACTCACTGTACCTCACGCACTGCGTGACATACAGTAGTGAGGTGAGCACCGCCGCCCGCACTGCCTGCCTGTTACCGCCCGCCCGGAGCAGTGCTGAGAAAGAAGCCTGCTGTGAGTGAGAGCCTGAGTCTGTGGGACAGTGGGTCACTGTGACCGTCCGTGCAATGTGGTTCCACATTTTTTACAATGGGGAGACACTTATTTCATCGAGCAGTTTTGAGGGGGGGGGGGGAGTTTTTTTGACACTCGCCCTGAGAGAAATTTTAGCTAGAAACTGCACTGCTCCTCCTCCTCCACCTCATCATCCTCCAGAACTGTGCCCTGGCTGGAAAATTGTGTACCTGGCGTATGTTGATGCAGGAACCCTCCCTCGGAGCCACTTGTGAATGACTGGCCTGAAACCATTGTAAATGATCCCTCTTCCTCCTCATCCTGTGCCACATCCTCTTCCATCATCGCCCAAAGCATTTTTTCAAGGAGACATAGAAGTGGGAAAGTAATGCTGAGAATGGCATCATCAGCACTGGCCATGTTGGTGGAGTACTCGAAACAGCGCAACAAGGCACACAGGTCTCGCATGGAGGCCTACTTAATGGAGGTGAAGTGGTGTTGTTGACGGAGCGACTCACCCGTGCGTGCTGCAGCTAAAACTCCACTATCGTCTGCTGCTGCTTGCACAGTCTGGCCAGCATGAACAAGGTGGAGTTCCACCTTGTGGGCACGTCTCATATGAGGCGGTGAGCGGGAAGGCCGAAGTTACGCTGCAGCGCTGACAGGCGAGCAGCAGCAGGGTGAAAACGACAAAAGCGCGCACATACGACCCGCACTTTCTGCAGCAGCTCTGACATATTGGGGTAATTTTTCAGGAATTTCTGCACCACCAAATTTAGCACATACGCCAGTCAAGGAAAGTGTGTCAAACCGGCTAGTCCCAGAGCTGCAACGAGATTTCGCCCATTATCGCACACCACCTGGCCGGGCTTGAGGCTGACTGGCACCAACCACTCATCGGTCTGTTGTTCCATGCCCGTCCACAGCTCCTGCATGGTGTGGGGTTTGTCCCCCAAACAGATAAGTTTTAAAACTGCCTGCTGTTGTTTACCCCTTGCTAAGCTGAAGTTGGTGGTGAAGGTGTTACGCTGACCGGATGAGAAGGCGGTAGAGGATGAGGAAGCAGCAGTAGGCAAAGAGAAACACCCTGCAATCCTTGGTGGTGAAAAGACATGTGCCAAACTGCTATCCGCCTCAGGCCCAGCCACCACTGCATTTACCCAGTGTGCTGTTACGGAGATATAACGTCCCTGACCGTGCTTACTGGTCCACGTATCCGTAGTTATGTGGACCTTGCCGCAGATGGCGTTGCGCAGTGCACACCTGATTTTGTCCCCCACTTGGTTGTGCAGGGAAGGTATGGCTCGTCTGGAAAAGTAGTGGCGGCTGGGCACAACGTACTGTGGGACAGCCACCGCCATCAGATTCTTAAAACTGTCCATGCCTGCCAGACGTAGTTACAACATTTCAAAGGCCAGGGATTTGGAAATGCTGGCATTCAGGGCCAGGGATCGCGGGTGGGTAGGGGGGTTCTTCCCTGTTTCGCTCCAGTGTTTGGGAGATAGACAGCTGAACGCTTCCATGGGACATTGTGGAGATGCTTGGTGACCGAAGTGGTGGCGTTGCTGCCACATCCTCTGTTTTCTGGATGGCAGATGCCACTGTCACTCCAGAGGGAGATGAAGAGGCCTAGACTGCAGCAGAAGAGGAAGAAGGAGGAGCCAGAGACCTTTCTTGGTATTTGAGGTGTCTACTCCACTGCAGCTCATGCTTTGCACTTAGATGCCTGGTCATGCAGGTTGTGCTCAGGTTTAGAACGTTTATGCCTCACTTCAGGCTCTGATTGCACAGCATGCAAACCACTCGTGTCTTGTCGTCAGCACATTTTCTGAAGAACTGCGATGCCAGGGAACTCCTTGGAGCTGGCTTTGGTGTGATTGGTCCCTTGGTGCGGTGGGCATTAGCAGGCGTACTTTCTAGGGGATGGCCACTTTGCTTTTGCACCCTGCTCCCTCTTTTGCTGTGCTGGTGGCTCTGTGCGACCACCGCCTCTTCCTCTGATTTACACAGGTCACTTGCATGACCTTGATTCCATGTATGGTCGAGGACCTCATCGTCCTCCACATCATCTTACATCCAGTCTTCACCCCTGCCCTCCTTGTCAGTCTGCAGGCTGCAGAAAGCCGCATCGGTGTTCACCTGTGTTTTGTCATCATCCGAGACGTGCTGCGGTGGTCCTCCCATGTACTCATCCTGAAACATAAGTGGTTGGGCATCGGTGCACTCAATCTCTTTCACTTCTGGGGCAGGGCTATGTGGATGGCCCTGGGAAACCCTGCCAGCAGAGTCATCAAAAAGTAGATGAGACTTCTGCAGGACTTGGGGCTCAGACTGCTTGGCTGATTTGCAAGGGGGTGAGGTAAAAGACTGATTTCCATGGGCTGCAGGTGCCAACTCTGATCTTTCAGCAGGGGACTGGGTGGGAGACAATGTGAAGGAACTGGAGGCACTGTCAGCCACCCAATCTACTATCGCCTGTACTTGTTCAGGCCTCACCATTCGTAGAGCCGCATTCGGCCCTACCAAATAACTCTGAAGGTTCTGTTGCCTACTCGCACCTGAGGAAGGTGTTTCACTTGGGCGTGTAGCTGGCAGAGATCGACTACATCCTCTACCTGCAAGAGGAACTCCACCAACACCAGCAGCACCACGACCAGGTCCACATCCTCATTTTTTGTGGTCACCCACCGAAGTAACAGACATTTTTACTAAATTAAGTTTCTTGTAAACAATGCAGAGCAGGTTTTTTTTGACGGCCAAAATGGGTTAATGTCACCCAACAATGGAACTCACAAATTTTAGAAATTTAGGTCCCTGTCACCTAGGCAGAGCAGGAGTTTTTGGACGGAAAAAATGGGTTAATGTCACCCACCAATGGAACAGACGAGTTTTTTTTTTAACTTATTGCCCGGTCTGCTATGCAGTGCAGGCAGCAAAGGTACTTTATTGACAAAAAACAGTTTTTTTCTCACACACAATGAAACAGATGGATTTAACTGTATTTCTTTAACTACCAGAAATGCAGCACAGGGAAAAAAGGTACTTTATACTTTGTACTTTTTTTTTTACTCTAAATGAAACAGATGGATTTAACTGAGATTATATTTCACTCTCACAAATGAAGCACAGGGGTTTTTTACATAAAAAATTGTGGATATGTCACCCCTACAATGGAACAGATGGATTTGCTGAATTTATGTGCCTGCCTGTCACATGTGCAGGCCTCAGAGGTACTTTCCAACCAAAAATGGGAATTTGATGCCCAAAAATGTAACAGCGTTATTTAATGGTTTTATTTGACTGACAGGAACGCAGCGTAGGCCGCAAATGTACTTTATAGCAACAAAAAATTTAACTGCAGTATTTGGCGGTTTTATTGGACTGTCAGAAATGCAGCACAGGGCAAAAAGGTACTTTATTGCCCCCAAAAAAGTTTTTTTTTAACCATAAATGAAACAGATGGATTTAACTGAGATTATATTTCAATCTCACAAATTAAGTACAGGGGTTTTATTCTTAAGAATTTGTGGCTATGTCACCCCTACAATAGAACAGATGGATTTGCTGAATTTATGTGCCTGCCTGTCACATATGCAGTGCAGGCCTCAGAGGTACTTTTTCAACTAAAAAATTCAATATATCACCCCAAAATGAAACTGACAGATTTAACTGATTATATTTCACTCTCAGAAATGCAGCACAGGTATTCTTTACAGAAAAAAATGGGATATGTCACCCCCTGGGTCCCTGAACTCACAGACTGTATTATTTTCCCTTTCCCTGCCACATATGCAGTGCAGGTGCCCTGCAGCCTTTCAACAACCGCCATTAAATCGCCGAACAATGAACTGGAACTTTTACGAAAATGTGCGGGTTCGGATCCGGGTACTAAAAAAACTAAAGTTCGGTACATTCCCGAACTAAACTACAGTTGAGCGAACCCGAACTGTAAACACCTTCTTTTTTTAGTGAATTGTTTTTTTTTACAGCTGTTTTTACATGTTATCTGCAGGCCAGTTAGGATAATAAAAAACATGGAACATCAGGGTCACTATTGTAGGGATGCACAGGTGCCATTTAAACTTGGGACCAGGAGTCTGAAGGCCACTAAAAGATCCCTCAGACCCTTTTAAGGTGAAAGGAGAGATAAGTGAAGCTATCAAAAATTTAATTTGCCTGCCTCTCCCAAATTCGCAAACAAATTAAATTTGTTATGAATTACTTTGTCACGAATCACATTCCATTGTATGTAGCGGACGTAATGAAAAGGAAGGGTGATTATGTTGCCTCCAGTCATTGAACCACTCAGATGCCCTGTTCAACACTGATTGTGGAATTTGACGGTCACATTGATGCCTTTCAGGGGTTAATCAGGGGTAAAAAGTAGAGATGAGCATTCAAAAATTCAATTAGAGCGGTTTGCCGAATTTTCCAAAAAGAATTGATTCGATCCGAATTTATTCGTGATGAATAGCATTACAAAAAACAATTTCCCGGCTGCAGAGAGCCTGTATATTGGTGTAGAACATTGTGCATTGCAGAAACATGCATAGGTATTCCGCTGTGATAGTGAAACAGTTACTTTGCGTCCATATGACAGGCAGTTGACTGGCATCACTCTTAGAATTACTTCACACTTCACTTATTTGGTCAGTTAAGGGGCCAAAACTGAGCAAAAAACTCGAGTGTGAACTCAGCCTTACAGGTCAATGTTAGCGTCAGGTATAAAGAACTGTGCAGAGGCCTAAGATTCTACAATAGAGTGAAAGAGTGCACTTATTTTACACTGTCAGCTGATTCCATATACTGTAGATTTCTACAGAACCTGTTCTGTTACATGCTGATACAAATAGTGCCCCCATGAAAGAGTGGAAAGGGTGTCAGCTAGAGATGAGCGAATTTCTCAAAAATTTGATTCGGTCGTTTTGCAGAATTTTCCAAAAAGATTCAATTCAATATGAATTTATTTGTGGCGAATCATGTTAAAAAAAAACCCTGCTATTTTCAGGCTGCAGAGAGCCAGTATAGTGCTGTAGAACACTGTGCCTTGCAGAAACACTCATAGGGAGTCTGTTGTGGTAGTGAAACATGTAAGTCAGTATGACACGCAGATGATAGCCATCGTTCTTAGAATCACTGCACAATTCACTTATTTGGGCAGTTATGGGGTTAAAACTGATGAAATGACTAAAGTGTGAACTCAGCCTTACAGGTCAATGTTAGCGCCAGGTATAAGCGCGAGGTATAAAGAACTGCTCAGAGGCCCAAGATCCTACTATAGCGTGAAAGAGCGCACTCCTTTTACACCACCGTCAGCTGATTCAACATAGATTTCTACAGAACCTGTTCTATTAAACACTGATGCAAGTAGAGCCCCCATGACAGAGTGGAGAGGTTGTCAGCAGTAAGTTTGTGTTGACGTCACAGATTATTTTGCCCTTCCTCTGATCCGTCAGAAAAATAACCCCCAAAAAACGGATCCTGTCTGTTGAGTATCTGCCTTAACTCTGTCTACATTTGGTCGGTAATCTATCAGTATTACTAAAGCCCAAAAAAAAACAAAAAAAAAACAGGAGTGGATCCAAAACAGAGAAGACACGTGAATAGAATATTTGCATGTCTTCTGTGTTTTGTACCCACTCATGCTTTTGACTACCAAATAATAAGCCAATTCTGATGCAAAATAGGGACCATGTCATACAGGCCTTACAGCTGCTACATAGACAGAATCCGTTGTGCGTCTCATGTTTCCTTCCTTCTCACAGATCAGAAGAAGGGTGACATAGTGGTGAGGTGGCAGCGGCATGAGGAGACCACAGAGTGGCCCATTGACAGAGTGGTGGTGTGGCAGCAGAATGGGTAGACCACAAAGTGGCCCAGTGACATAGTGATGAGGTGGCAGAAGCATGAGAAGACCACAGAATGGTGAGGTGGCAGCAGCATGAGGAGACCACAGAGTGGCCCAATGACATAGATAGTGCTGAGGTGGAAGCAGCATGACGATAGCACAGAGTGGCCCAGTGACAGAGTGGTGAGGTGGCAGCAGCATGAGGAGACCACAGAGTGGCCAGTGACATAGTGGTGAGGTGGCAGCAGCATGAAGATACCACCGAGGGGTGAGGTGGCAGCAGCATGAGAAGACCACAGAGTGGCCCAGTGACATAGTGGTGATGTGGAATCAGCATGAGGAGACCACAGAGGTGGTGAGGTGTAGAGTTGAGCGGACACCTGGATGTTCGGGTTCAACGGGTTTGGCCGAACTTCAGAAAAAAGTTCGAGTTCGGGACCCGAACTTGACCCCGACCCCGAACCCCATTGAAGTCAATAGGGACCCGAACTTTTGAGCACTAAAATGGCTGTAAAAATGTCATGGAAAGGGCTAGAGGGCTGCAAATGGCATAAAAATGTGGTTAAGAGCATGGCAAGTGCTCTGCAAACAAATGTGGATAGGGAAATGACTTTAACCACCTCAGGACCGCCTAATGCAGGGATGCGTCCTGCGGGCGGTCGATCTGTTCCTCTTGGATGCATCGGCGCGTCATCTCGCGAGACGCGAGATTTCCTGTGAACGCGCGCACACAGGAGCATGCGTTCACAGGATCGGGAGGTAAACGAGTGGATCTACAGCCTGCCAGCGGCGATCATTCGCTGGCAGGCTGTAGATGCGATGTTTTTAACCCCAAAAAGGTATATTAGATGCTGTTTTGTTAACAGCGTCTAATATACCTGCTACCTGGTCCTCTGGTGGTCCCTTTTGCTTGGATCGACCACCAGAGGACACAGGTAGCTCTGTAAGTAGCACCAAACACCACTACACTACACCCCCCCTGTCACTTATTAACCCCTGATTACCCCATATTAAACTCCCTGATCACCCCCATGTAAGGCTCCATTCAGACGTCCGTATGTGTTTTGCGGATCCGCTAATTCACAGATCCGCGGATCCACGGATCCGCAAAACACATACAGACGTCTGAATGGAGCCTTACAGGGGGGTGATCAATGACAGGAGGGTGATCACCCCAAATAGACTCCCTGATCACCCCCCTGTCATTGATCACCCCCCTGTAAGGCTCCATTCAGACGTCCGTATGTGTTTTGCAGATCCGCGGATCCGCTAAACACATACGGACTTCTGAATGGAGCCTTACAGGGGGGTGATCAATGACAGGGGGGTGATCAATCCGCAAAACACGGACACCGCGGATCCGCAAAACACGGACACCGGCAATGTGCTTTCCGCAATTTGCGGATCCGCACATTGCCAGAACTATATAGAAAATGCCTTTTCTTGTCCGCAATTGCGGACAAGAATAGGACATGTTCTATAGGCTCTACAAAAAACGCAGTGTTCGCCCGATCAGGCCTGATCTTGTGCGCACACTTGCGTTCAGTCCGCCCGACCGCAGTGACTGAAATTATTTTTTTCTGATCACTGCAAAAACACAGTAAAATCGCTGCGGCGCTATAAAGATCACTTTTGATGGGCATGGCGAGTTCATAGAAGATTATTTTTTTTTTGGCACAAGTTAGCGGAAATTTATTTATTTTTTGTTTTTTCTTACAAAGTCTCATATTCCACTAACCATACCCCTCACGGAATCCAAATCTTTACGATTTCACAGGGCATTTTTTTTTTTTTTTTTTTTTAGTTCAACATTTTTATTGAAATTTTTTTGTTTAAAGATCAGCAGAGCATGACAATACATAAACAATTTGAGGTGGACGCAGCCACCGAAGACAGGTATTATTCCATTAATAAAAATTTCCATTTCTATGGGAGACATGGCTTAACAGTGACATAAGTACATCGCAAATCAGGACCAAAACTGGTAACATTGGCAACGTATTATCCATGCAATTTGGCCAAATGCACTTCGGATTTATTATCTTCATTAATCCGTACACTGCCTAAGGTACTCACGGCATCACCAGGTATGGTCTGAGTAAAAATTTTTAGCTTTTATTAGGTATTAAGAATCTTCAATTGAACACAAAAACCATAGGCAACAAATATTGAACACGGGTCTGTCCAATCAGGAGGCTTAGCTACAGGAGGGACCTATAGGATGGGGTCTCAAAAGGATATATCTGACCACTACCTCTCATAAGGGGCCTGAATTTTGAGGATCGTTTACTGGGAGAACTTCGGGTGAACCATCCAGGGGTTCCAGGTACATCTATATTTCACAGGGGAGAGCATTGAGGGCGGAATCATCCTCTCATAACGACATGTGTTATTTAGCTCAGCTACCACCTCTGAAAAATCAGGAGGAGTCGCTTTTTTCCAGTGGCGGGTTATAACTAGTCCCGCTATGGGTCTATATGACGGGTGTAAGCGCTCAATGCCTAGAAATAAAAGAGCAATTTCTGGAGATGGGTGGATGTCATGACCAGATAGTTCACGCAACAATGCAAACACTTGCCTCCAGAAACTAGTGACAACTGGGCATGCCCACAAAACATGGAGCAAAGAGCCTATGTTTCCACAGCCCCTCCAACACAGGGGAGAGGATGTAGGGTAGATGATGTGTAGCCTTTTGGGCGTAAAGTACCAGTTTAAAAGCGTCTTAACACTGGCCTCATAATGTGTGACACATTTAAAATTAGAGGCTAAAAACCCTATTGCGGAGGACCAGTCAATCTCAGAAAATGTACTGCCCAGCTCCCGTTCCCACTTCTGGATTGGTTTGGATTTGGCAAATTTAGATTTATCACCCATGTACTCGTATATACGCCCTGTCGCCCCTTTTTTCAACAAGCTCCGGGAACAGTAAAGTTGAAGGATCCCTGCATGTGTAGGAGGGGGCCTAGTAATGATAGATGCCAGTAGGTGTTTAACCTTGAGATAGTTGAATATTTCACTAGCCGAAAGCTGGAACATCTGTTGGGCAGTGGTGAACGGGAGGACTCCCTCAGAACAAACGAGTTGAGAGACCCTCTCGATCCCCTGATCACGCCAACTTCGAAGACTGATGTCCCTCAAAATCCATTCCAGAGAGCGAGTGTCTAAGTGGGAGAATAGGGTGTCAGTAGAGTCTGCGTATGTGTTGTGAAACTGTAACCAGAGCTTCCCTACATGCTTCACGGTCCGCAGGGAAACATCAGGAACCTTCCAGCTCCATAATATGCCAATCAACAAGTCCCTTAAGGAGCCCTCCTTAATTGAGTGGGATTCAATTTGGTACCAAGCTTTATTACAATCTTTGTCCCACCATTCCCTAGCAAGTGACAGACTAATGGCTCTACAGGGAGTGCAGAATTATTAGGCAAGTTGTATTTTTGAGGATTAATTTTATTATTGAACAACAGCCATGTTCTCAATGAACCCAAAAAACTCATTATTATCAAAGCTGAATATTTTTGGAAGTAGTTTTTAGTTTGTTTTTAGTTTTAGCTATTTTAGGGGGATATCTGTGTGTGCAGGTGACTATTACTGTGCATAATTATTAGGCAACTTAACAAAAAAGAAATATATACCCATTTCAATTATTTATTTTTACCAGTGAAACCAATATAACATCTCAACATTCACAAATATACATTTCTGACATTCAAAAACAAAACAAAAACAAATCAGTGACCAATATAGCCACCTTTCTTTGCAAGGACACTCAAAAGCCTGCCATCCATGGATTCTGTCAGTGTTTTGATCTGTTCACCATCAACATTGCGTGCAGCAGCAACCACAGCCTCCCAGACACTGTTCAGAGAGGTGTACTGTTTTCCCTCCTTGTAAATCTCACATTTGATGATAGACCACAGGTTCTCAATGGGGTTCAGATCAGGTGAACAAGGAGGCCATGTCATTAGATTTTCTTCTTTCATACCCTTTCTTGCCAGCCACGCTGTGGAGTACTTGGACGCGTGTGATGGAGCATTGTCCTGCATGAAAATCATGTTTTTCTTGAAGGATGCAGACTTCTTCCTGTACCACTGCTTGAAGAAGGTGTCTTCCAGAAACTAGCAGTAGGACTGGGAGTTGAGCTTGACTCCATCCTCAACCCGAAAAGGCCCCACAAGCTCATCTTTGATGATACCAGCCCAAACCAGTACTCCACCTCCACCTTGCTGGCGTCTGAGTCGGACTGGAGCTCTCTGCCCTTTACCAATCCAGCCACGGGTCCATCCATCTGGCCCATCAAGACTCACTCTCATTTCATCAGTCCATAAAACCTTAGAAAAATCAGTCTTGAGATATTTCTTGGCCCAGTCTTGACGTTTCAGCTTGTGTGTCTTGTTCAGTGGTGGTCGTCTTTCAGCCTTTCTTACCTTGGCCATGTCTCTGAGTATTGCACACCTTGTGCTTTTGGGCACTCCAGTGATGTTGCAGCTCTGAAATATGGCCAAACTGGTGGCAAGTGGCATCTTGGCAGCTGCACGCTTGACTTTTCTCAGTTCATGGGCAGTTATTTTGCGCCTTGGTTTTTCCACACGCTTCTTGCGACCCTGTTGACTATTTTGAATGAAACGCTTGATTGTTCGATGATCACGCTTCAGAAGCTTTGCAATTTTAAGAGTGCTGCATCCCTCTGCAAGATATCTCACTATTTTTGACTTTTCTGAGCCTGTCAAGTCCTTCTTTTGACCCATTTTGCCAAAGGAAAGGAAGTTGCCTAATAATTATGCACACCTAATATAGGGTGTTGATGTCATTAGACCACACCCCTTCTCATTACAGAGATGCACATCACCTAATATGCTTAATTGGTAGTAGCCTTTCGAGCCTATACAGCTTGGAGTAAGACAACATGCATAAAGAGGATGATGTGGTCAAAATACTCATTTGTCTAATAATTCTGCACACAGTGTATGGTAATCACTAATGCAAGGTAGTCCCAACCCTTCTGCTCTCTTCCGTAAGAAAAGCTGTTTTTGGGCAATCCTGGGTTTAAACGATTTCCAAACGTATTTGGACAGTATTGTCTGCGCCTTTCGAAAAAGTATATCAGGGACTGGAATAGGGAGAGCTCTAAATATATAAATCAATTTAGGCAATGTCATCATCTGAAACGCTGCCACCCTACCAACCCATGATATCTCCTTCATGGAATAATGAGAGAAATCGGACGACATGGTTTCGAGGAGGGGTTCATAGTAGTGATGAGCAGCAGGGGTAATATTCGAATTTGCGATATTTCGCGAATATTCGCCATATATTCGAGAATTCGCAAATTCATGATCTCCAGGCATTATTTTCTTGATTGCGAAAATTCGCATAAAATTCGCATAAAATGTTCGCATAAAAATTCGCATGAACTGGTATTTAAAAAAAATACGAATATTCGCAATTTACGAATATATTTAGCGATATTCGAAATATTCGCGAATTCTCGAAGTGCCGATATTCGCGATTAAAATTCGCAATTCGAATATTCGTGATCAACACTAGTTCATAGTTCCATTTATACAGGTGAGAGCAAGGGTACGTCAGCTTAATTCCCAAGTATGGAAGTTCCAATTCCTGCCAGTCTAGGGGAAATCGGGATTTTAACACCCCAACATCATCCTGAGGGATATTAAGTAATAGGGCTTAAGATTTGGAATTATAAATTTTATAATATGAAAGTGTGCCAAAATGTGTTATTATGTCAAAAGCCGAGCTTAATGACTGAAGGGGACTTGATAGGGTGAGGATAATATCGTCAGCATATAGCAATATTCTATGATCTCTCCCACCAATATCTACACCTTGAATGAGGGGAGCTTTCCTAATGTGTTGAGCCAAAGGTTCCAGAGCCAGGATGAACAGGATAGGGTGACACAGGGCATCCTTGATGCGAACCTTTGGTAATCTGGAAAGGAGCAGATAGTACCCCGTTAACCCATACCTTAGCCGTGGGGGAGGCATATAAGCTGTAAAAGGCGTTCAATATGCTAGCTTGAAAGCCCATTCTACTAAGGACTGAGAATGCGAACGACCAGTGTCACTGCCAACATAGGGAGGCTGTTTTGCTCAGCATGGTCGAACAAGTTGATCAACCTTCTAGTGTTGTCTGATGATATACGGCCCTTAACAAACCCTGATTCACAGGGCATTTTTTACGCATTTGGATTCCAAACTGGATTCCAAAAAATAATATTCTAGGAACTCGCCATGCCCCTCACAGAATACCTTGGGGTGTCTTCTTTCCAAAATGGGGTCACTTGTGGGGTATTTATACTGCCCTGGCATTTTAGGGGACCTAAAGCGTGAGAAGTAGTTTGGAATCCAAATGCGTAAAAAATGCCCTGTGAAATCGTAAAGATTCTTATTGGATTTTGGGCACCTTTGCGCACCTAGGCTGCAAAAAAGTGTCACACATGTGGTATCGCCGTTCTCAGGAGAAGTAGGGCAATGTGTTTTGGGGTGTATTTTTACATATACCCATACTGTGTGTGAGAAATATCTCTGTAAATTACAACTTTTTAATTATTTTTATACAAAGTTGTCAATTTTTCAGAGATATTTCTCTCACCCAGCATGGGTATATGTAAAAATACACCCCAAAACACATTGTCCTACTTCTCCTGAGTACGGCGATACCACATGTGTGACGCTTTTTTGCAGCCTAAGTGCGTAAAGGGGCCGAAAGTCCAACGAGTACCTTTAGGCTTTACAGGGTTGCTCACAATTTAGCCCCTCCCAAAATGCCAGAACAGTAAACATACCCCACAAATGACCCCATTTCGGAAAGTAGACACCCCAAGGTATTCGCTGAGGGGCATATTGAGTCCATGAAAGATTGAAATTTTTGTCACAAGTTAGCGGAAAGGGAGACTTTGTGAGAAAAAACAAAATAAAATCTATTTCCGCTAACTTGTGCCAAAAAAAAAAAAAACTTCTATGAACTCGCCATGCCCCTCACGGAATACCTTGGGGTGTCTTTATACTTATATCTTTCCAAAATGGGGTCACTTGTGGGGTATTTATACTGCCCTGGCATTTTAGGGGCCCTAAAGCGTGAGAAGAAGTCTGGAATCCAAATGCCTAAAAATGCCCTCCTTAAAGGTACTCATTGGAATTTGGGCCCCTTTGCGCACCTAGGCTGCAAAAAAGTGTCACACATGTGGTATCGCCATACTCAGGAGAAGTAGGGCAATGTGTTTTGGAGTGTCTTTTTACATATACCCATGCTGGGTGAGAGAAATATATCTGTAAAATGACAACTTTGTTTAAAAAAAATTGTATACCCATGAGAGATTGTATACCCATGAGAGATATTTCTCTCACCCAGCATAAGTACATGTAAAAATACACCCCAAAACACATTGCCCTACTTCTTCTGAGTACGGCGATACCACATGTGTGACACTTTTTTGCAGCCTAGGTGCGCAAAGGAGCCCAAATTCCAAAGAGTATCTTTACGATTTCACAGTGCATTTTTTACGCATTTGGATTCCAGACTTCTTCTCACGCTTTAGGGCCCCTAAACTGCCAGGGCAGTATAAATACCCCACAAGTGACCCCATTTTGGAAAGAAGACACCCCAAGGTATTCCGTGAGGGGTATGGTGAGTTCATGTAAAAAAAATTTTTTTTTGTCACAAGTTAGTGGAATACGAGACTTTGTAAGAAAAAATAAATAAAAAAAAAACATTTTCCGCTAACTTGTGCCAAAAAGCAAAATATTCTAGGAACTCACCATGCCCCTCACGGAATACCTTGGGGTGTCTTCTTTCCAAAATGGGATCACTTGTGGGGTATTTATACTGCCCTGGCATTTTAGGGGCCATAAAGCGTGAAAAGTAGTTTGGAATCCAAATGCGTAGAAAATGCCCTGTGAAATCGCAAAGATACTCTTTGGAATTTGGGCCCCTTTGCGCACCTAGGCTGCAAAAAAGTATCACACATATGGTATCGCCGTACTCAGGAGAAGTAGGGCAATGTGTTTTGGGGTGTCTTTTTACATACACCCATGCTGGGTGAGAGAAATATCTCTGTAAAATGACAACTTTGTATAAAAAAATGGGAAAAGTTGTCTTTTACAGAGATATTTCTCTCCCCCAGCATGGGTATATGTAAAAAGACAAAGGTGCCCAAATTCCAAAGAGTATCATTACGATTTCACAGGGCATTTTTTACGCATTTGGATTCCAGACTTCTTCTCACGCTTTAGGGCCCCTAAAATGCCAGGGCAGTATAAATACCCCACAAGTGACCCCATTTTGGAAAGAAGACACCCCAAGGTATTCCGTGAGGGGTATGGTGAGTTCGTGTAAAAAAAAAAAAATTCACAAGTTAGTGGAATATGAGAACTTTCTAATAAGAAAAAAATAAAATAATTTTCCACTAACTTGTGACAAACAATAAAAACTTCCAGGAACTCACTATGCCCATCAGCGAATACCTTAGGGCGTCTACTTTCCGAAATGTGGTCATTTGTGGGGTGTTTCTACTGTCTGGGCATTGTAGAACCTCAGGAAACATGACAGGTGCTCATAAAGTCAGAGCTGCTTCAAAATGTGGAAATTCACATTTTTGTACCATAGTTTGTAAACGCTATAACTTTTGCGCAAACCAATAAATATACACTTATTGCATTTTTTTTTTAATCAAAGACATGTAGAACAATACATTTAGAGAAAAATGTATATAGAAATGTAGAAAGTGAAAAATTTTATTTTTTGGCAAAAATTTAGGTCAATTTTGATTAATAACAAAAAAAGTTAAAATGTCAGCAGCAATGAAATACCACCAAATGAAAGCTCTATTAGTGAGAAGAAAAGGAGGTAAAATTCATTTGGGTGGTAAGTTGTAGGACCGAGCAATAAACCGTGAAAGTAGTGTAGTGCAGAATTGTAAAAAGTGGTCTGGTCATTAAGGGGGTTTAAGCTAGGGGAGCTGAGGTGGTTAAATAACATAAAATAGGTAAAAATAATAATCTTGATCTAGGAGGACGAGGTCCATATGGACTAGGAGGTTGAGGAGGCGGTGGATGTGGCGGTGTAGGTGGAAGCGGCAGTGGAGGAGGAGGTAGCCTACACTGCTTTTTGGTTTTAAATTTTATTTTTAAAATTAGGGTACACCCCAAAACATTGGGAAATATAACCTATGATAACCCCCTCCAGTCATGCTAAACACACGTTCAGACAATACACTGGCTGCAGGGCAGGCCAGCACCTCAGAGGGGTAAAGGGCAAGCTCAGGCCATGTGCCCAATTTGGAGACCCAGAAGTTGCAGGGGCTGACCCCTGTCAGTCATTTCATGTAGGCATGTGCACACTTACTGCCCCACCATGTCGCACGTCCCCGTGATGTTCACGATCCAATTTGATATCTGCTCTATCAACTTTCGATGTTCTTTTATGCGCCTACCATGGTGATCACGTGTGGTGGGGAATCAGGGTTCCAGGCCAGAGAGGGAGCGTGAGAAAGAGAGACCACATCCAAGGGAGGATTCATTTTTTCAAATTTAAAATTATAGAGTTGAAATATGGGAAAAATTATTAAAGCATAAAAGTGTGACAACTTTTCAAAGTTTAAGCATTGAATGAAAGGATGTGGCGCACATTAATTACTGAATAATGTATTAAATTTTATTCCCTGTCACCTATGCATAGCAGGTGTTTATTCACGTCTAAAATTGTATAATGTCAACCCAAGAATGTAACAGAAAAATTATTGAAATTTATTAAGCTGTCAACTAGGTAGAGGAGGGGTATATTACACCCAAAAATTGGTGAATTTCACCAAAAAATTTAACTGAAATATATATTTTTTTTAAACCTGTCTACTAGGTATAGGAGTGGTACATCACACCCAAAAATTGGTGAATTTCACCAGAATTTATAACTGACAATTTATTTTTGTTTAACCTGTCTAATAGGTATAGCAGTGGTACTATACATCCAAAAATTTGTTAATTTCACCAGAAAATGTAACTGACAATTTTTTTATTTTATTTTACCAGTCTACTAGTTATAGCAGTGGTACTATACACACCAAAATTGGTGAATTTCACCCAAAAATGTAAATGACAATTTATTTTATTTTTTTAACCGGCCTACTAGGTATAGCAGTGGTACTATACACCCAAAAATTGGTTAATTTCACCTGAAAATATAAATGACAATTATATTTTATTTTTTTAACCGGCCTACTAGGTATAGCAGTGGTAGAGATTAAAGATGGTCAGTCAGGAGAGGCAGTAGTGTCTCCCTGAATACTGCTCAGAATTACAACAAGAAAAAGCTATGAGGGGCAGTATACTTAATAAAACTTGACTTTTAATAGCGTATAGGATATAAAAACGGCCCCTACAGACAAACAACAAGTAAGACCTGCACACACTCAACCAAATATGGTGAATGGGCATAGACAATTACAAAAAAACAAAAATGCAGGTGATGGACTGGACCAAAATATGTGGAGAGGCTGGCGAGACGGTATAAGTGTATGTAAACCACTGGCCCTACTGCCTCCCTGCTTGTCCTAGTCCGCCCTACAAGGTGTGTCCAAAGGACGGGGTCCAAAAAAGTCCTGCAAGGGGTGGCCCAGACTGGAACTCTGTTCCTGTATAGGTAACCCTAATAAGGCCCTAACACAAAAATTCCCGTCCAATTGAACTGCATACATATAAAAAATGATAATAGAGATGTAACCCCACCAAAAAGCCAAGGAAGGGGATAAGGTGGGGGTATACTCAAGTGACCCGATGCGTTTCTTCAATGGATGCCCCAGGATTCTTCAGGGGACACGGGGCAAAGATGGTGGTTATCCCTCACGGCTGGTTGACCAAAAGTTTAAGGAATAGCCTTTGCAATAACTGCAGTCAATGTGTGGCTGAGTTTGCTGATGGCGACGGTCAGCGTATGGCTGTAGATCCACCTCCAAGCAGGACCCAGGGTGGTGGTGTCTGCAATGGTGGGGTGACCGGCAAAGGCTATTCCTTAAACTTTTGGTCAACCAGCCGTGAGGGATAACCACCATCTTTGCCCCATGTCCCCTGAAGAATCCTGGGGCATCCATTGAAGAAACGTGTCAGGACACTTGAGTATACCCTCACCTTATCCCCTTCCTTGGCTTTTTGGTGGGGTTACATCTCTATTATCATTTTTTATATGTATGCAGTTCAATTGGACGGGAATTTTTTGTGTTAGGGCCTTATTAGGGTTACCTATACAGGAACAGAGTTCCAGTCTGGGCCACCCCTTGCGGGGCTTTTTTGGTCCCCGTCCTTTGGACACACCTTGTAGGGCAGACTAGGACAAGCAGGGAGGCAGTAGGGCCAGTGGTTTACATACACTTTTACCGTCTCGCCCGCCTCTCCACATATTTTGGTCCAGTCCATCACCTGCATTTTTGTTTGTTTTGTAATTGTCTATGCCCATTCACCATATTTGGTTGAGTGTGTGCAGGTCTTACTTGTTGTTTGTCTGTAGGGGCCTTTTTATCTCCTATACGCTATTAAAAGTCAAGTTTTATTAAGTATACTGCCCCTCATAGCTTTTTTTTTCGTATAGCAGTGGTACTATACATCCAAAAATTTGTGAATTTCACCAGAAAATGTAAATTATTATTTATTTATTTTTTTAAACCTGTTTACTTGATATAGCAGTGGTACTATACACCCAAAAATTGCTGAATTTCAGCAGAAAATATAACAGAAAGTAGTGAAATGACATAAAATAAAATACGTACAAAAAAAAAATTTGATTTATGAGGTAGCCAACACAGGTTTTTGGTTTTAATTTTATTTTTTTAAATTAGGGTACACTCTAAAAGAGCAATGAGCAATTGCGCTGCAGTATAACAATGGCTGGTTAGTGCCGGTATACATGTCTATTCTGCACAAGGTATGGACAAGTCCTGAAGGATCCATGCCTGGTTCATTTTAATGAACATGAGCTTGTCCACATTGGCTGTGGACAGGCGGCTGCGCTTGTCTGTGATGACGCCCCCTGCCATGCTAAACACACATTCAGATAATTCACTGGCTGCAGGGCAGGCCAGCACCTCCAAGGAATAAAGGGCAAGCTCAGGCCATGTGCCCAATTTGGAGACCCAGAAGTTGAAGGGGGCAGACCCGTCATTCAGTACATGTAGGCGTGTGCACACATACTGCTCCACCATGTTGGTGAAATGCTGCCTCCTGCTAAGACGTTCCATATCAGCTGGTGGTGCTGGTTGTTGTGGCGTGCTGACAAAGCTTTTCCACATTTCGGCCATGCTAACCCTGTCTTCTGAGGTGCTGGCGGTGCCCCAGCTGCGTTGGCGACCTCTTCCTCGTCCTTTGCCTTCACCTTGTGCTTCCACTGAGCCTTGCTGTCAGGTGGGAATGCCACCAGCAGCACGTCTACCAGAGTGCGCTTGTACTCGCGCATCTTACGATCATGATCCAGTGAGGGAATTAAGGACGATATGTTGTCCTTGTAATGGGGATCCAGCAGCGCGGCCACCCAGTAATCAGCACAAGTTAGAACTCGCAGACTCCTCCCTCCTCCCTTTGCTAGCATGGTTTCATGCTGGAGGTAACTGGTGAGTTGTCTGAGTCGGACCTTTACGTTCCTGTAATTTGCCCACTCGCTCCTGGTATTGCCCATACGGCTCAGGTAAGTGAGTGTTAGGACCCGAGCTACTTGAGAAACCTTGGCGCGTTGCTCGGGCTCAGACATGTCCTCCTAATAGGACATGTTGGCTAATCTCTCAATTTTATCATTAGTTTGAGGGCTTAGTAAGTCTTCAGAGTGCACCTGTCTTTGCTATTGTTATATTGATTATCACATCCACATAATTGCTATCTTGTGTAGGATGTCAATTGTGGTACTTGTGGTCCACCGCAGGCATCCTTCACTGTATGCATTTTTGCTGGGGATCGCCATTAGCAATGGGCCACAAATGCAGGATTTGCTCCTCTTTTTATATATGCACAACTGCATATGGGTTTGAGCACTTCCTGCCTGTTTAACACCACACCATTTTTTTCATTTGTTTGCATATCTCATAGTGCACAAGGCTGCCATTGTAAGGTATGCTGGCTCTTATCTCTCTCATGGATAGATTGATGGCTTGCACCTTGCTTTTGACATATAGCCTTTGTTTGGTTGTCTATTGTATGTTATACATAATAGGAGTCTAAGATGCATCCAGCTATCCTCTTAATGCTGTTTCCAAACCATTTTGATGGGGTTTCCATCAATTTCTAACCTTTTTTTATGAACCAGACACCCTCTACTCTTCGGAGCAGGGGGTGCCTGGGGTTCTCCCATTGACTTCTATTGTGCTCGGGTGCTCAGTAGAACACACGAGCATACCGATGTGTTCGGCCAGAGCACCCGAGCACTCAAGCACTTTGGTGCTCTCTCAACACTAGTGCAGTTATTTCTGGTAAAAGTGTTTAGTGGCCTATTTATGTACAAAAAGAAAAATATATTCTCAAATCACTTCTGCAGTTATATGTGTTGCAAGCATTTAGTGGCCTATTTCAGTACAGAAAGAAAAATTTATACGCACTTCACTGGTGCAGTTATTTGTGGTAAAAGCGTTTATTGGCCTATTTCAGTACAGGAAGAAAAATATATACACACTTCACTGGTGCAGGTAATTATGGTAAAAGTGTTTAGTGGCCTATTTCAGTAATGAAAAATATAGTAATAGAATAATGAGCGAGCACTCATACACTTGGCAACCAGATTGACATGTGCAGAAAATATTTATTAAATCCCCATAAAATACAAGTAATAAAATTTATAAGAACAATGTAGCAATAATATACAACATTACAGTCACATATATTGTGGTAGATATGATCGATACTATATTCATATGACTCAATAGTGTCGGTAAATTCAATAATATATATCACACCAAAAAACTTCAAGTATATGCTGTTATTTGGGAAAGAGGGGGTATTATCTTCTAGAGCTCTATCCCAATTTGGGAAACTGAATGTCACTGAAAATGTTGTAGATGTATTCGCTGGGAGCGCAATATGTACATAGAGTGTCCACAGGAATCCTGATAATGTGAAAAGTCTCGTATATCATATCCTTTTAAGGTCGATATGAGCTTTGAATTGAAGAAAACTGATGTACCTGCTTTGAAAAGCCTCCGATAATACTGTATGGCCATACAGAAGAAAATTTCTACAGTAAAGGATTAACTATTCTTATCGTCGAAAGCTGCACCAAAGGAAATTGCGGAATAGAGTGGCAACTCCTGCGATCTTTGGAACTCCCGCGAAATCTAAACCAGCTTGCTGTATGGAGCGACTGTATAAGCCGGCAAATATTTAAAGCTCCATTAAAGCAATAGGGAGACAGCAGACGCTAGACGGTAAGCCAAATATCGATTTAAAGTTTTCTTCAATTTAAAGCTCATATCGACCTTAAAAGGATATGCTATAAGAGACTTTTCACATTATCAGGATTCCTGTGGACATTTTATGAACATATTGCGCTCCCAGTGAATACATCTACAACATTTTCAGTGACATTCAGTTTCCCAAATTGGGATAGAGCTCTAGAAGATAATACCCCCTCTTTCCCAAATAACAGCATATACTCGAAGTTTTTTGGTGTGATATATATTATTGAATTTACCGACACTATTGAGTCATATGAATATAGTATCGATCATATCTACCACAATATATGTGACTGTAATGTTGTATATTATTGCTACATTGTTCTTATAAATTTTATTACTTGTATTTTATGGGGATTTAATAAATATTTTCTGCACATGTCAATCTGGTTGCCAAGTGTATGAGTGCTTGCTCATTATTCTATTACTACATTTGCCTTTTAAGAGAGGGTGGGGTGATTCCCTCTATATGAGCTTGCAGCACCATACCTTAACTACTTGCTAGTGAGCCACCACAACCTACCACTAATGAAAAATATATATATATATATACGCACTTTACTGGTGCAGTTATTTGTGGTAAAAGCATTTAGTGGCCTATTTCAGTACAGAAAGAAAAATATATTCTCAGTTCACTTCTGCAGTTATATGTGTTGCAAGCGTTTAGTGGCCTATTTCAGTACAGAAAGAAAAATATATATGCACTTCACTGGTGCAGTTATTTGTGGTAAAAGCGTTTAGTGGCCTATTTCAGTACAGAATGAAAATTATATACCCACTTCACTGGTGCAGTTATTTGTGGCAAAAGTGTTAAGTGGCCTATTTTAGTACAGAAAGAAAAATATATGTGCACTTCACTTCTGCAGTTATATTTGTTGAAAGCATTTGGTGGCCTATTTCAGTATAGAAAGAAAAATATATACGCACTTCACTGGTGCAGTTATTTGTGGTAAAAGTGTTTAGTGGCCTATTTTAGTACAGAAAGAAAAATATATACGCACTTCACTGGTGCAATTATTTGTGGTAAAAGCATTTAGTGGCCTATTTCAGTAGAAAAAGAAAAATATATTCTCAGTTCACTTCTGCAGTTATATGTGTTGAAAGCGTTTAGTGGCCTATTTCAGTACAGAAATAAAAATATATACGCACTTCACTGGTGCAGTTATTTGTGGTAAAAGCGTTTAGTGGCCTATTTCAGTACAGAAATAAATATGAATGCGCACTTCACTTCTGCAGTTATATGTGTTGAAAGCGTTTAGTGGCCTATTTCAGTATAGAAAGAAAAATATATTCTCAGTTCACTTCTGCAGTTATATGTGTTGAAAGCGTTTAGTGGCTTATTTCAGTACAGAAAGAAAAATGTTTTTGTCGCTTTTAGTTTTCTTTTTATTTGCTTTAAATTTATTTAGTTCAGCTAAAAGTATATCAGACAGAGAAGTGCCAGGCCGTGCCATGCACAGAGGCGTGGCAGAGGCATTAATGATTCTGGCGCAGGCAGAGGTCGCAGCAGAGTTAGGGGCGTGGTAGCAGGAGTTGCAGCGAGAGGCCTGAGCTCCCGTTGTCATCTACCAGTCGTGCCTTGACCAGCAACCCAGCGGTTATTGATTGGTTAATTCGGTCATCCACTTCATACCAAGTGACATCAGACACCACCAGCCAACAGTCGGTGGGTTCGTCAGACACAACCCTTAGTTGGCTTGGCCCGGGAGCAGGCCCTGTACCCTCACCTGTCCTCAACCTGCCTCTGTTCTTTGCTGTTCCGTCAGCCACAGAAGTAATGTATGCTATGGGCTCAGCTCTACTATACAGCGAGGAGGAGCTACTAGAGGACAGTCAGCAGCTACTGCCCAGCCAAGATTTGGAGGAGACATCCACCGCTTCCTCTTCTAGGTGGGCAAGAAGTGATGAGAAGAGTTGCGTGGGAGGTGGTGTTGCGAGCGGTCAGGCTCTTGAACCAGAGACCGTTGAGGAGGACATCAGTGACGTGCAGACACTACTCGATGATGATGAAGCCGATTGCACTTGGGAGTCGGGTGCAGAAGGTGCTTCATAATCATCAGAAGAAGAGGGTGGCAGCTTGCCCGTGAGCCAGCGGCAGAGCCATTAAGTCGATATGGTGGCCCGGAGTCAGCAGGGTGGCAGCAGTGGGAGGTCTGGAGCCAAATGTGTAGTGTCCCACTAGGTAGGGGTGGGCACTACACAAGGGTCAATTGGGTCACGTGTTACTCCTACTCCTAAGGGACAGTAATATTATATGTAACCATGTATTTTAATGTATTTTCTATGTGCTTTTGTGTGTATTGTTCCCCTGTGACATGCATAGCAGGCCTATGAGGGTGTAGTTAGGCATCCTAGACACTAGAGGGAGATAGGGAGCCCCTAGTATAAATGTTCCGGCCCAGACAAGGATGAGTTGGTCTGTAGTCAGGAGTTTGTGGACACAGAAGTGAGAGGGCACCAGCCAGAGATATGCTGAGGGCCTCCTCCTGACATGCAGCTAGATAGTCCAGGCTTCTACTTGCCACCAGGAGGCTAGTGAAAGATTATAGCCTGCCTGAAGTATCATTGAGCCCATGATAGCACAAGAAGAATCTACCCCAGTAGAAGAGATGTTCCTCCTGGGAGAAACCTGCAGTACCCTCAAGCCAAGCAGAGCCAGTGTATCCAGCTAGACGCAAGTAAGCTGAAGGGCAGAGGGACCATTAAGTGAATGCAAGGATAAATACGGGAGGAAGATTATTTGCCAAGGATAAAAGCCAGCATTTAGGCTTCCGGGCCTTAGGATAAAAGCCAGACAGGAGTTCTAGGAACAGTGTACACTATTTCTGAGGAGAAGGTACAACCTGGTCTGAGTGTGTATTATTATTGCCCTCTGAGTATCTTGCAAGGAATATGCCTGCCATTGTTGATGTAAGCCTGCTTGTGAAGAACACTTGATGTAAGGTACTGTATTACTATCTTATTGTATAAAGTTGGACTGTTCTCCAGTAAAGCAAAGTTTGGTTCACTATACCATCTGTGTACCTCACTTATTACTACTATAAATCGGTGTGCCACCGTTACAGGCACTGGCGTCACGATTCTTAAAGGGACCTTGCCTCAGGCACTCAAAACACCTGCAACATCCAGGGCACCTCATCCACCATCAGGCCTGGTCTCTACATACAGAGTGTGCCCCAGAGGAACTTTGTGTCAGCCTCTCCTTCACTGTCGCATGCCTGCCCAGGGTCTCCTATGAACAGTGAGTATCCCTTGATTGCCCATAACCATGACCTCACTTCGCAATACCCTGCAGGTCTGGCGTGCTGCAAATGTGCCCGGGTTATACCACCTGCTACACAGCAGCCTACCTGGAACAAGTGGTGCAGGGTTTCACGGAGGCAGCGGTGGTAGAAGTCAGTCAGTGTGGACTGTTGTAGGGAAAATCAACTACTGGGCGGTATGGCAGTTTTTTGTTAAGCCGCCGGAGGAGGTGAATGTGGCTATATGTAGAATCTGTGGGGGGAAGGTGAAGCGTGGCCAGGGTGCCAATGTTGGCACTACGGCCCTGTGTCAACATATGCAGCGTCGCCATACAGTGGCCTGGGAGAACCGTGGCTCCGATGTGGTGGTCCAGCCTGCTGCAGCAACCGCTGCATTACCCAGTGGCACGCACCCGGTTTCAGCCAGTCAATGCTCCACCACCTCAGCCGAAGGGAGCTGTCTGTCATTCCCATTTTCTGCTGGTCCAGACGCTCCTGCTCCTCCTACTCCTCGTCAGTCATTCCGTCAGCAATCAATCACTGAAGCGATTGCCAAGAGACAGCAGTATGCGTGCACGCATCCAACAGCACAGAAGCTGAACGTGTTCCTGTCCAAGTTAATGGTGCTGCAGTCTCTCCCTTTCCAAGTAGTGGACTCTGCACCTATCAAAGAACTGATGGCTTGTGCCGAGCCAAGGTGGAGAGTCCCAAACCTTCATTTCTTTGCGAAAAAGGCAGTATCAGCCCTCCACAAATATGTAGAACAGAAGGTGGGCCAGTCCTTGAGCCTGTCGATGTCTGCCAAAGAGCCGACGTGTGGAGCTGAAACTACGGTCATGGACATTACATGTCCTTTATGGCCAACTGGGTGAATGTGGTTCCTGCACAGCCACACCAGCAGCTTCCGCCTCCACGTTGTCACGCGTTGATTCGGCGACAATGTCCGCCTCTGCCTCCTTATCCTCCACCGTATTCTCAGCCTCCATTGCAGGGACAAGTCACAGTGACCCTACAGCATACCACATGTGCAGGGCACGGCAGTATCATGCTGTTCTGCACCTTGTTTCCCTGGGCGGATGGAGTCACACAGGGGAGGAACTGCTCCTTGTCCTTTGTCAAGAAATCGATTCCTGGCTTTCTCCCCAACAACTCAAAATCGGAACCATGGTGACCGACAATGGGAAGAACATTGTGTCAGCGCTGCGCCAAGGAGGGCTGAGCCATGCGCCCTGCATGGCACAAGTGTTCAATCTGGTTGTCAATCGGTTCCTTAAGTCTTCCACCCATCTGCAAGACATCCTAAAAATGGTCAGGAAACTTTGCATGCACTTCAGCCACTCTTACACCACAAAGCACACCATCCTTGAGCTGCAGCGGCAGAATGGCATCTCCCAACATAGGCTGATATGCGACGTTTCCACCAGTTGGAATTCCATCCTCCATATGTTGGAACGACTATACGAACAGAGAAAGGCCATCAATGATTTCTTGATGATGCAAGCCGATAGGAGTACTCCACTGTGTAACTTCAATGTTTGCCAGTGGCAGCTCATGCGTGACACCTGCCCTTTGCTCAGGCCTTTTGAGGATGCCATGTTATTTATCAGTCGCCAGGACTATAGCATGAACGACGTCAATCCACTGCTTCACGTCCTGGAACAGATGGTGTTAACAATGGCTGGTCAGGGGACTGGAGACGTGGTGCCTAGATCTCACGGCCACATAAGCCCTGTGGGCGCTGAACCGAAAGAGGAGGAGGAGGACATTAGAGCACAGGCAATGTGTAGAGAAATGGGTGGTTTTTCTACTGAGGTGACAGGAAAGGAGGAGCAAGAGCAGCCAGAGGAGCTACAGGGTGATGAGGAAGATGAGACAGATGACCCAGACACACCGCGGCAGTATGCACTTACACAAATGGCCCGATGCATGCTCACTTGCTTGCGTAGTAACAGCCGAATTGTCACCATTCGGGAGAGGGCTGACTTCTGGCTCTCCACCTTGTTGGATCTTCGCTACCGTTCCAGAATGGGGCCGTTTTTACACCCACTGAGAGGGAGGACAAACTGAATTAATACAGAGACATCCTATGTAGTCAGTTGACCGCTGCCTATCTGCGCCATCATCTATCCTCTCGCAGGTATGACCAGGGGGGCCCTCTGTGCCCACTTGCCAGTGCCATGGTTACTGGGGAGGGATGGGGTGGCAGGAGCAGTCCCAGCTCCATCAGCAGCAGCCTGAGTCCACAGTAGTTGATGAGTAGCTTCCTTCACCCGCATAGTGAAGAAACTACTCACCAGCAGCAGCAGGTATACCTGAAGCAGGACCTGAACCAGCAGGTGGTTCAGGTCCGCTGAGCTACTAGGAAGCTAAACTGGATTTGTGGCTGAAACTAGCAGAGTTTGCCCTGGAAAAGTCCTGCCCGTCCAGTAGTGTGGTATCAGAGCGGGAGTTTAGTGCGCCGGGGGCCATAGTTACCCCAAGGAGAACTGACCTGTCCACCCGAAATGTGGAGAGACTGACCTTTGTCAAGATGAATCAAGCATGGATCAGCCAGGATATCCAACCACCAATTCCTGATGCATCAGACTAAATCATCGAAGGTGCTACAACAACACTGACAAAAAAGGCCGGTTTCTTCTGGCTACTTGCCTCAGCTACTACTATGATGCTGCCACCCGCCTGATGCCACACATCTGATGCCAAGTGCTCCTTCCTTTACCCACGTTCATCAGTGGGTACTGGTATTGCCACCCACTGCCCCACTCTGTCACCGGGTCACTTTGTGGTCTCCTGATGCAGTTGCCATCTCTGCACTATGTCACCTTGCCACTCTGTGGCATCCTGATGCTGCTGCCTTATCCACACTGTCACCTTGCCACTCTGTGGTTTCCTGATGCTGCTGCTGCCATCATCCCAACACTATGTCACCTTGGCACTCTGTGGTATCCTGATGCTGCTGCCATCTCCACACTATGTCACCTTGCCACTCTGTGGTTTCCTGATGCTGCTGCCATCCCAACACTATGTCACCTTAGCACTCTGTGGTATCCTGATGCTGCTGCCATCTCCACACTATATCACCTTGCCACTCTGTGTTGTCCTGATGCTGCTGCTATCATCACCTCCAGACTCCGTCATTGTACCACTCGGTGGCCTCCTCATGATGCTGCTGCCGCCACCTCCACACTCTGTCATTGGGCCACTCTGTGGTCTCCTCATGCTGCTGCCAACTTCAGACTCTGTCATTGGGCCACTCGGGGGCCTCCTCATACTGCTGTCACCTCCCGACTCCATCAGCCTCTTCATCCTGATGCTGCTGCCACCTCTACACTCTGTCATTGGGCCACTCTGTGGTCTCCTCATGCTGCTGCCAACTCCAGACTCTGTCATTGTGCCACTCGGTGGCCTCCTCATGATGATGCTGCTGCCGCCTCCTCCAGACTGTCATTGGGCCACTCTGTGGTCTCCTCATGCTTCCGCCACCTCCAGACTCTGTCAAAATTGCCACTCGGTGGCCTAATAATACTGCTGCCAACTCCAGAGTCTGTCATTCTGAAACTCGGTGGCCTCCTCATACTGCTGTCTCCTCCAGACTCGGTCATTATGCCACTCAGTGGCCTCCTCATACTGCTGCCAACTCCAGACTCGGTCATTGTGCCACTCGGTGGCCTCCTCATGATGATGCTGCTGCCGCCTCCTCCAGACTGTCATTGGGCCACTCTGTGGTCTCCTCATGCTTCCGCCACCTCCAGACTCTGTCAAAATTGCCACTCGGTGGCCTAATAATACTGCTGCCAACTCCAGAGTCTGTCATTGTGAAACTCGGTGGCCTCCTCATACTGCTGTCTCCTCCAGACTCGGTCATTGCTGCTGTCACCTCCAGACTCGGCCATTTTGCCACTCAGTGGCCTTCTCATATTGCTGCCAACTCCAGATTTGGTCATTGAGCCACTCGGTGACCTCCTCATACTGCTGCCGCCTCCAGACTTTGTCATTGTGCCACTCGGTGGCCTTCTCATGATGCTGCTGCTGCCGCCACCTACACACTCTGTCATTGGGCCACTCTGTGGTCTCCTCATGCTGCCGCCACCTCCAGACTCTATGATTTTGCCACTCGGTGGCCTCTTCATTCTGCTGCCAACTCCAGACTCTGTTATTGTGCCACTCGGTGGCCTCCTCATACTACTGTCACCTCCAGACTTGGTCATTTCTTCCGCCACCTCCAAACTCAGTCATTGTGCCACTCTGTGGCCTCCTCCTGATGCTGCTGTCACCTCCACACTCTGTCATTGTGCCACTCAGTGGCCTCCTCATACTGCTGCCAACTCCAGACTCGGTCATTGTGCCACTCGGTGGCCTCCACCTGATCCTGCTGCTGCCGCCACCTCCACACTCTGTCATTGGGCCACTCTATTGTCTCCTCATACTGCTGCCACCTCCAAACTCTGATTTTGCCACTCGGTGGCCTCCTCATACTACTGCCAACTCCAGACTCTGTAATTCAGCCACTTGGTGGCCTCCTTATACTGCTGTCACCTCCAGACTCGGTCATTGCTGCCGCCACCTCCGGATTTGGTAATTTTGCCACTCTGTGGCCTCCTCATACTGCTGCTAACTCCAGACTCTGTCATTGTGCCACTCAGTGGTCTCCTTATGCTGCTGCCAACTCCAGACTCGGTCATTGTGCCAATTAGTGGCCTCCTCATGCTGCTGCCAACTCCAAATTCGGTCATTGTGCCACTCGGTGGCCTCCTCATGCTGCTGCCACCTCCACAATCTCTCGATGTTGTGCTATTTTGGCCCCCTCATGCTGCTGACACCTCCACACTTTGTCGCCTTGTCACTCTGTGGCCATCTTCATGCTGCTGCCACTTCCACAATCTTTCATTGTTGTGCTACTCTGTGGCATCCTCATGCTGCTGCCACCTCCACAATATTTCGTTGTCGTACCACTCTGTGGCCTCCTGATGCTGCCGCCACCTCCAGACTCTGTCATTGGGCCACTGTGGTCTCCTCATGCTGCATCCACCTCACCACTATGTCATAGTACCACTCTGTGGATGTTACGGAGTTGTGTCAATCGAGGCTCACCTGAGTCTGAGGACACCCGAGCTGGAAGTATGGAGTCCAGTGGCAGAGGCCCACAGAAGCAGAAGGCAGGTAGCGTGGTCGATCAGTCCGGGTCGGCAGCAGAGATGGCAGCGAGATAACAGCAGGAGTAGACGGAGGCGTGGTCGGTGGTAAGCAGTAAGTCAATGCAGGCGGCAATTCAGCGAGGTCAAAACGGTCCGGGTTGGCAACGATGGTAAATCAGCAATAGCAGTGGAGGAGCAGAGAGGAAGCTTGCTACAGGCTTGGAGGCACAATAACCAGCAAAGGGCTGGGTTCAAGGGCTGGGTTTTATAGGGAAGTAGCAGGTGCAAGAGATTGGAATAATCAGCAGGTCAAGGCAAGGACAAGAGAGGTAGTTAGAAGTTAGCTAGAGAACAGTCCAAAGAGAGGCGGTAGCCTAGTGGGTAGAGCTACCGCCTGGGACATGACTGGCCACAGGTTCGAGTCCTGACAGTGGACTTCTCATGCTGTTCCCACTCTCCCCACTTCATGACTTGGCCACTATTTTGCCTTTCGGCGTGGCTGACATAATCATTTATTTGACCTTTCTTCTGATCTGTCAGAAGGAAGTAAAAATGAGACGCACAACAGATCATGTCTTTGTAGCAGCTGTAAGGCCTGTATAGTCCCATCAGAATTGGCTTATGATTTGATAGCCAAAAGCAGGAGTGGCAACAAAACATAGAAGACATGCAAATATTCCATTCACTCCTGTTTTTTTGGGCATTAGCAATACTGATGGATTATTGAGCAAATGCTGACCGAGTTAAGGCGTATGCTCCACAGACAGGATCCGTTTTTTGTGGGTTATTGTTCTGACGGATCAGAGGAAGGGCAAAATAATCAGTGACATCAACACAAACTTACTGCTGACACCCTCTCCACTCTGTCGGAGGGCTCTACTTGTATATGCATTTAATAGAACAGGCTCTGTAGACATCTATGTGGAATCAGATTGCAATGGTTCTGAGATAGACAGCAGTGTCATTGCTGTGTTCTGTGCTTCCCACTCATTACAATAGATAGATAGATAGATAGATAGATAGATAGATAGATAGATAGATAGATAGATAGATAGATAGATAGATAGTTTATATATTGTGGGGATCCGCTCTGGTAGGCAGTGGTAGCGAGTGCAGTATAGAGGCAACACAGACCGGTCTTGGCATAAAACACGATGCTTTGTTTATTCACACGGTGCATACAAGTGAAAGACGGTGCAGTTCATAGGGAGGGTGGTCACACACAACAGCAAAATAATAGTTCAAACACAGCAAGTCCCTGCTGCAGGCTACTTGAGGCCTGTTTCAGTCACATAAAGCAAAGTCACAGAGAACACAGAAGCTCCACAATGCGCACCACACCCTTGTTGCTGGTCGGGTTTTAACCCTTCTCTGCAAAACCTGGCCTGGACCGTGGGGAGACAGGCACCCGCCCGCATATCTGCCTGCTCCCAGTAAGAGCCGGCCCGGATCCGCTGTGTTAACAGCATAACCGCTGCAAAATGCACTTTTCCGGCTCTTACTCCACCGGGCCAGGACCCCCGGTGGCACGTACCTCCCGTAAACCACCACCCCAGGTACTCTCCTACATATCCCCCCCCTTTGTTCAACCCTGAAGGGTTGCACACCCTGTTAAATCCTGAGAGGTTGGACACATGTACAACAGTGTACCCGGGACAGGGCATCGGCATTCCCCTGTAAGCGGCCTGCCCTGTGTTCGACACTGAACTTAAAATTCTGGAGGGACAAGAACCATCTGGTGACCCGGGCACTCCCCTCCTTGGCCCGGCTCATCCACTGGAGAGTGGAATGGTCGGTCACCAGACGGAACCTTCTCCCTAACAGATAGTACCTAAGGGACTCGAGGGCCCACTTAATGGCCAGGCATTCTCTCTCTACCACGCTGTACCTGGTTTCCGCTGGGGTGAGTTTGAGACTCAGGAAGACAACGGGGTGTTCATCCCCACTGATTTCCTGAGAGAGTACTGCCCCTAGGCCCACTCCAGAGGCGTCCGTCTGAACGACAAATTCCCTTGTGAAGTCGGGTGTCACCAAAACCGGGGACCCACACAGAGCCGACTTCAAACGGGAGAACGCCTCTTCCGCCTGCTCATCCCAGCGGACCATCACCGTCTTCCTCCCCTTTAAAAGTCTTGTCAATGGGGCCGCTACTGTGGCAAAGTTGGGGATAAAGCGCATGTAATATCCTATCATCCCTAGGAACGAACGTACTTGCTTGGTGGTAAGAGGTCTGGGCCAGATCTTGATCGCCTCAACCTTGTCTACCTGGGGTTTGACAACTCCCCACCCAATCACGTATCCCAGGTACTGGACCTCCTCGAACCCGATCGAACACTTTTTTGGGTTGGCCGTCAGTCCGGCTTTTCTAAGTGAATCGACTATGGCCTGTACCTTGGGGAGGTGACTCTCCCAGTCCTGGCTAAACACGATGATGTCGTCCAGATATGCCGAAGAATATGGACGATGGGGCCGTAGGATGACCTCAATCAATCGCTGTCACGGATGGTGTAGCAGGAAACAATAAGTAACAAATAAAGATCCGACTGACTTGATCCCAAACTAAGGAACAAAAGGGTGAGCCCTATTAATGCCCTAGAGCTCTCCCTCACTGCTCAGCCCATGCAAAGATCTCAATGATAGAAAGTTGCATGTCCACGTACCTTAGACTGAGTGACACCTGCAAACCCTATAATAGTGAAGGGACACGACCACCGGCTCCCTGCACTCAATACGGAGGGAGTCAGGGTCACCTAGAATCAAGCCAACAGGAAGACACAAATACAGAAATAGACTTATTTTGAGGAACCAGCAGTAGCAACTTCAAGCAGTGAAATCAATCCAGGAAGTAGTATAAACCGCAAAGTGAAGCAGTATGGGAGGAGATATATAGGGAGCTAAGAAGACAGGTTGGCATAAGCAGGAGGTGCTCGAACCCACATGCAGTCCCACTCAAGACTGGCTGATATGTCCCAGGCCTCACAGGTGCACCTAAATGTGGCCTGTAGATGGAAAACAGGCACATTTAAATTGGAGTTTATACACTTCCAGGAATCTATATATACAAACTAAGAAGACAGGTTGGTATTAGCAGGAGGTGCTCGAACCCACATGCAGTTGTGCATATATATAGGGGAGCAAATCCTGCACTTGTGGCCCGTTGCTAATGGCAATCCCCAGCAAAATGCATACGGTGGAGGATGCCCGCCGCGAACCACAAGTACCACAATAGGTCCCGGGCTACTTGAGAAACCTTGGCGTGGTGCCCGGGCTTAGACATGTTCTACACCGTAGGACATGTTGACTAATCTCTCAATTTTAAAATCAGTTTGAGGATATATAGGGAGGCAATCACTGCTAATAGATCACAGCTGGGAGAGGGAGAAGAGATGTCAAAGCGAAAGCAAAACAAAAGAACATCATGCAGGAGGTACTGAAGAACGTCTATCAGAACTTCTCAGAGATCTGGCGGTGACAATCGCTGGAAGGTGGCTGGAGCGCCATGTAGGCCAAAGGGAAAAACTTGGTACTGAAATAACCCCTCGGGGGTGACAAAGGCTGTCTTCTCCTTTGCCGCCTCCGTGAGAGGCACCTGCCAATATCCTTTTGTGAGGTCGAAGACCGAGAAATAGCGAGCTTTCCCTAGCCGTTCTATGAGCTCGTCTACCCGGGGCATGGGGTAGGCATCGAATTTCGACACTTCGTTGAGCTTTCTAAAGTCATTGCAGAAGCGCAGAGTACCGTCAGGTTTTGGGATGAGGACTATGGGGCTGGCCCACTCGCTCCTTGACTCCTCAATGACCCCTAACCTCAACATGGACCTTACTTCTTCTGAAATGGCCTGTCGCCCAGCCTCCAGTACACGATACGGCTTTAACCGTACCCTGACGTGGGGCTCGGTGACGAAGTCATGTCGGACTGCCGAAGTTCGACCAGGAAGCTCAGAGAACACGTCCCTATTTCAACTCACCAACTCTTTGGCTTCCTGAGCTTGTTTGGTCGACAGACCACCCGCTATCTTTACCGCGGAGGTGCCCTTCGGGACCTTGGGTGGAGCTGGGATCTTCCCCGCAGACAAGACAGTGCTTGGGCCGTCCCCAATGAGACACTCCCTATCTCTCCATGATTTCTGGCTGGGATATCTTGTAATTCACTGACCCTACCTTCTCTTTCACCTCATAGGGACCTTGCCACCGTGCCAAAAACTTACTGTCAATGGTGGGGACTAGCACCAGTACCCGGTCACCCGGGTTAAATGTCCGGACCTGGGCACTCCGGTTGTATACCCGGCTCTGTGCCAGTTGGGCGGCCCCCATGTGTTCCCGGACGATTGGTAGGACTGTCTCTATACAGTCCTGCATCTTTTCTATATGCTCTATAATACTCTTGTGTGGGGTGGGCTGTTGCTCCCACGCCTCTTTAGCGATGTCCAGCAACCCTCTTGGACGTCGACCGTATAATAGCTCGAAGGGCGAGAATCCCGTAGATGCCTGGGGCACTTCTCGCACTGCGAACAATACGTACGGCAGCAACAGGTCCCAATCCTTTCCGTCTTTGGCTACGGTTCTTTTGAGCATAGTTTTTAGGGTTTTGTTAAAGCGCTCCACTAGTCCGTCGGTTTGAGGATGGTATACGGACGTGTGTAACCGTTTAACCCCTAAAAGCTTGCAGAGCTCCCTCGTCACCTTAGACATGAAGGTGGTCCACTGGTCGGTCAGGATCTCTTTTGGAATCCCCACCCTTGCGAACATTCCCATGAGTTCTTTAGCTATGAGCTTAGCTGAAGTATGACGTAGTGGGATCGCTTCAGGATATCTGGTGGCATAGTCTAAGACCACCAAAATATGCTGGTGCCCTCTGGCCGACTTGTTTAAGGGGCCTACAAGATCCATCCCTATTCTTTCGAAGGGGACCTCGATGATGGGCATGGGTACTAGGGGACTGCGATAGTGGGGCTGGGGGCTCGTCATCTGACACATTGGACAGGATTGGCAAAACCTTTTTACCTCCTCATAAACCTCGGGCCAATAGAACCTTTGCAGAATCCGCTCTTGTTTTTTTTTTTACACCTAAATGTCCTCCCAGCACGTGGGAGTGGGCCAAGTCCAGTACCACACGGCGGTATGGCTGGGGTACCACCAGCTGCTCCACTACCTCCTGCTGCACTTTGTCCACTCTGTACAGCAGGTCCTGGTTAAAAGCCAGATGGGGAAACACCGAGTCGGCCCCTGGGTGCTGAGCCATCCCATTTACCACTGTCACGCCTTCCCTCACCCGCAATAATGTCGGATCCTGGAGCTGGGCGGTCCCGAACGTGTCACGGGATACCTCCAGGTCCGGGATGGACGGGGTTTCCACGGATTCGCCTGCCAACACCTCTAGGGGAAACCTATCGGGATGACACTCTACAGGTGATGTGGTGACCCCTATGGCTTGTTTACCTGCATCGGGATCTTCGGGCACTGGGCCCGATTGTCGTCTGTCCCTAAGGGAAGGCATATCGCTCTTCCATAGAGTCCAGAACAAAGGAAAATCCCTTCCCAGTATGGCGGCATAAGGGATTTGGCATCCCACTCCGACGACATGCTGCACCTCTTTGCCCAACACTGACATAGTAACCCTGGCAGTGGGGTACACCCGGCGGTCCCCATGGATACAGACAATGGACAGGGTTTGCTTCTCTGGGAGTGTCTCAGACACTAAGGACTCATGCACTAGGGTCACCAGGCTCCCAGAGTCCAGCAAAGCATTAATCAGATGCCCATCGACCAAGATTTGGCACAGAGGTGGCATATCGGCGGCCGGCCGGGCATCCACGGTACATACAGGCCAGTCAAAGAAAGAGGACCGGCGAGCGAACCCGCAGTCCATGGGTTCAGGTGTTTGAGGACAGTTCTCTGCCCTATGTCCCAGGCCATGGCAGTGCCAACATTGAATCCCCGTGGTCCCTCCCCAGTCTCTCTTCCCTGGAGTAGGACTAGCCTTCCCCCCACTTTGTGGTTGGGTCCCTTTTTCTGGATCCCTAGCCTGAGAGGGAGCCTGATGGGATTCCCGTGCCTGCGTTGAGTCCCGCACCAAGTCCTGGGTCGCCACATACCTCTCGACTAGGCTTACTAACTGATCCAGGTTGCTGGGGTCTCCCTGACCAACCCAGCGCTGTATGGCCTTTGGCAGTGTCCGCACGAAACGGTCCACGACCACTCGCTCGACCATTTGGGAGGGGCTCAAAGTTTCCGGCTCGAGCCACTTCCTCACCAGATGAACCAGGTCATATGCCTGAGACCGGACGGGTCTGGACTCAGAAAAGGCCCACCAATGTACTCTCTGCACCCGCACACAGGTAGTAACCCCCAAGCGCACCATCACCTCAGCCTTCAGCTTCCCATAGTCCTGGGCGTCCTCCCTGCATGTGCTGTATGTGTTCCCCTCTCTTTGCAGCTTGGCCAGTGGAGACTCCTGTTCGTCCGTGTTGTGGAGGAACAGGTTGTCTTACCCTGCTCCTAGTCCAGGGATTTCCTGAGGGTTAGCAGGGCCCCGAGGTTCCGGAGTATGAGCCCTCCTACCATCTGTGTTGGCTCATACGGTTAGGAGTCAGGGTCAGAATTAGGGACGCATTAGGAGGTGACCTGCTCCCTGGTCCTGGCGTCCTGGCCTGGCGGCTACCCGTTGTCCCCTTGGTGCCGCGCGGTGGGGGGTTTCCCCCACTCCCCGCCGGGACAGTATGACCACAAGGGCACCTTGCCTGGAGCCTTTGGAAGAGGGCCCAGCATGTGTCGCCTGCCTTTTTCTGGCGCACATGCTTATCCTCCGGAGGGAGGGTGAAAGGGGAACCCTGTTAACAGTGCGGTTCTCTGTAACTGAGGTTGCAGTAGGTGTGAACCGTCACTTGTGTTTGGTCTCCCCTCGTCCATGTCTCAGTAGTTCTGTCGCTTGTGTTGTGGTGGCTGGCTGCATTCCTTGTTGAACTGGCTTTGGTGTATGCTGGTTGGGGATGCATGCTGGCAGCGACTTGGTGCGAACCGTGTCTGAGTGTGGACGCAGTGATCAGTGCAGTCTCTCCTGGCTGTTTGGTGGCTGGCGCCCTGGTTCCTGTGTTTGGCTCCAGGGGCTGGCAGCAGTTCTGGGGAGACTCGCTTGCGCTGACACTGATTCTCTTACTTTCCCCTACACCTCCTGTCCTGTTGTTTTTTGGGTGTTCTGTTTAGTTCCCCTTTTTTTTTGGTGGGGGGGCTTTGAGGGGTGGGAGTGTCTCGGCCTATGGTGTGCGCTGTGACACTGTTGCTACACTTGCAGTTGCCCGCGGCAACGTGTTGCTGTGTGTGCATGCGGTGGCAGTGTCTCCTGGGTGATTGCTGTGACATGGTTGCCACGCATGTTATTGCCTGCGGCAACGTGTAGCTTTCCATGCTTGTGTGTGCACTTCCCCTTTAAGTGGCTGCCTCCCCTTGTCTGGTGTTGGAAGGGTTAACTCCCTTCCTAGTTTTTTAACACTGGGTTTATGTGTGTGCGGGTGTGGCTGCTTGGGCTATTTAGCCTCTGCTGAATGCCTGAAGCTGGGGGGTACTCCAGTCATGGTGTATGCTGGAGTTATCCTCCTGGTCTTCATATGCCATCTGTCCAGTGAGGGCCACACTTGTGGTCATAGAAGATAGTAGATGTTCTTGTGGTGTCTCACGTTATTGCAGCTATGGTGTCCTGGGTTCCTGTGTGGTTTGTGGTGTGTGCTGTGTCCTTTTATGTTGGTGTGGACATCAGCACTTGTGCACGGGTTCCAGTCAGTGTGTCTGTGGCAGGTATGTGTGTTGCTGGTTTCACTTACCTGCCATCTCCATGTGCTGTATGTGTTCCCCTCTCCTTGCAGCTTGGCCAGTGGAGACTCCTGTTCGTTCGTGTTGTGTAGGAACAGGTCGTCTTACCCTGCTCCTAGTCTTGGGATTTCCTGAGGGTTAGTAGGGCCCCGAGGTTCCGGAGTATGAGCCCTCCTACCATCTGGGTTGGCTCATATGGTTAGTAGTCAGGGTCAGAATTAGGGACGCATTAGGAGGTGACCTGCTCCCTGGTCCTGGCCTCCTTGCCTGGCGGCTACCCGTTGTCCCTTTGGTGCCGCGCGGTGGGGGGTTTCCCCCACTCCCCGCCGTGACGCTAACACCTGGACTGTGGCATGCCTGAGGGGGATCCATGGCAAAACTCCCATGGAAAATTACGTAGTTGACGCAGAGGGTTACGCCCGCTTCACAGTGACAGACCAAACTCCCCATTTAACGCACCGCAAACAACCGCAAACAGTCCATTTGCACAACCGCAAACTCCCCATTTGCACAAGGTTGGATACCAAGCTAGCCATGTCCCGTTCCTTGTCCTCACTGACATCATTGAAGGTCTCTTCCTCCACCCAGCCACGTACAACACCAAGGGTCCCTGAAAGGTGACAACAAGCCCCCTGGGACGCCTGCTGTGGTTGGTCTTCCACCTCCTCAAAGCCACCTTCCTCCTCTGACTCCTTCTTCAGACTCCTCTCTCTGCGTTGCCACATGTCCAGCAATCGACGACGACAAGGCTGCTTCTGGGGGTGATGGTGACCACAACTCTTCCTCTTCATGCTCATCTTACGGCCTGATCCAGCACTGTTCGCAGGGCACGCTCCAGAAAAAACGCATATGGGATGAGGTTGATGATGTTGCCTTGGGTTTGACTGACCAGGTTTGTCACCTCCGCAAAAGGATGCATGAGCCTACAGCCATTGTGCATAAGCATTCAGTAACGCGGCCAAAAAATACCCAGCTCCGCAGAGGATGTCCTTTTTTTTAAAATTAAAAACAATCTGTTCTTAACAGTTTAACCTCTGTTACGTCCCCTAACAGGGGCCGGTGTATGGAATAGATTTTAGGAACCGGGATGTGGAAAAAGATGCTTGGTCGGTCCTCTTACTTCCAATTTGGGGCACTGCGCGTATGGCTTGCAATGTACAGTACTGTGCCACCATATATGAGTGGTGTGTTTAAATAGTACTATTCCTATCAGTTTAATCCCTGTTACGTCCCCTATCAGGGGACGTGTATGGAATAGATTTTAGGAACCGGGAGATGGAAAAAGATGCTTGGTTGGTCCTCCTACTTCCAATTTGGGGCACTGCGCGTGCGCCGTGTAATGTACTGTGCAATCACAATATGAGTGGTATGTTAAGTAGTACTATTCCTATCAGTTTAATCCCTGTTACGTCCCCTATCAGGGAACGTGTATGGAATAGATTTTAGACAACCGCAAAAAGTTGTCACACTCATGACATAAATTTTATTCTATGCGTCAATCTTGGTGTAGTGATGACTGTGCTAGTGCGCATGTTTGGGAGATTGCAGGCGATGGGGATTTTTCAAAGCCTATGGTCGTGCCGAGGTAGTTCAGTGACAGTTAAGTGACCCAGAAAACAATGATTCTGCAGTGTGGGCCCATTATTGGCCTAGTAGGCTTTAATGATCACCTTAGATGATCAGAAAGAAAATTAATGTTTTTTCTATGCAAAATTATCCAGCCGATCGCTTTTGGTCTGTTCACAATGAAGCAACGACCTTATCATCTGGGGTGTGCCAACATTGCCATTGCCAACACACTCATAGAGGTAGTCGCTTCATTGTGATACGCAAGCCCCTTCACCACAACAAGGTAACGATCACGAAGGGGAATTGACACATGTATGTGCCTTTTTTTTTCATTTTTGCATCCACAGTGCAGCACCTGAGGCCAGAAAAATTAGGCATGTACACATGCCTGAAAAATTTGGTATTGTTGCAGCCGCTGCTGTAGCAGCGGCCAGAAAAATTTATGTTTTCCAGTCAGAAAGTGCACTAAAACATTGCGGCTTGAACCCTAGTTGGTGGCGGATAAGTCACGCAAGTCATCCGGCATGCAGAGATAAAATACAGCAGCGGGTGGACCATTTTTAGCCCAAGGCAGCTCATCTCATCAGGCCTTTTTTTGTCAAATGTATCGCCCACTGTCAGTCCCTTCGGGATCCATGCCTCATTCATCTTAATAAAGGTGAGGCAATCTAGCAATACATGAAGATTCTCAACGACAACATCAGGCAGTCTGCAGAGAAACTTGGCCTTGGGCACCAGTGGACATTTCAGCATGACCATGACCCAAAACACACAGCAAAAGTGGTGACGAAATGGTTAACAGACAACAACATTAACGTTTTGGAGTGGCCCAGCCAGAGTCCAGACTTGAATCCAATTAAGAATCTGTGGAGGGAGCAAAAAATCAGGGTGATGGCAAGAAGACCCTCCAACCTGAAAGATTTGGAGCTCATTGCTAAAGATGAATGGGCAAAAATACCTGTGGAGACATGCAAAAAGCTGGTCTGCAATTATAGGAAGCGTTTGGCTATTCTATTGATTATTGAGAAGGGTATGAATAATTTTGGACTGGCCACTTTTTGCTCAAATGTAAATAAAAGCTGTGAAATGTTTTTTTTTTTCCACAATAATGCCTCTTGTACATCGTCTTATTATCTTTTCGGAGACACATATGTAATTTCCAGTCCAAAAATTACTTGATGGTTGAATAAAAGTAACTTTAAGTCAAAATTTGCCAGGGGTATGAATAATTATGGGCAGCACTGTATATATATTTATTTACAGTACAGACCAAAAGTTTGGACACACCTTCTCATTCAAAGAGTTTTCTTTATTTTCATGACTATGAAGGCATCAAAACTCTGAATTAACACATGTGGAATTATATACATAACAAACAAGTGTGAAACAACTGAAAATATGTCATATTCTAGGTTCTTCAAAGTAGCCACCTTTTGCTTTGATTACTGCTTTGCACACTCTTGGCATTCTCATGATGAGCTTTAAGAGGTAGTCCCCTGAAATGGTCTTCCAACAGTCTTGAAGGAGTTCCCAGAGATGCTTAGCACTTGTTGGCCCTTTTGCCTTCACTCTGCGGTCCAGCTCACCCCAAACCATCTCGATTGGGTTCAGGTCCGGTGACTGTGGAGGCCAGATCATCTGGCGCAGCTCCCCATCACTCTCCTTCATGGTCAAATAGCCCTTACTTTCAAAGTTTTCCCAATTTTTCGGCTGACTGACTGACCTTCATTTCTTAAAGTAATGATGGCCACTCGTTTTTCTTTACTTAGCTGCTTTTTTCTTGCCATAATACAAATTCTAACAGTCTATTCAGTAGGACTATCAGCTGTGTATCCACCTGACTTCTCCTCAGCGCAACTGATGGTCCCAACCCCATTTATAAGGCAAGAAATCCCACTTATTAAACCTGACAGGGAACACCTGTGAAGTGAAAACCATTTCAGGGGACTACCTCTTGAAGCTCATCAAGAGAATGCCAAGAGTGTGCAAAGCAGTAATCAAAGCAAAAGGTGGCTACTTTGAAGAACCTAGAATATGACATATTTTCAGTTGTTTCACACTTGTTTGTTATGTATATAATTCCACATGTGTTAATTCAGAGTTTTGATGCCTTCAGTGTGAATCTACAATTTTCATAGTCATGAAAATAAAGAAAACTCTTTGAATGAGAAGGTGTGTCCAAACTTTTGTTCTGTACTGTATATATATATACACTCACCTAAAGAATTATTAGGAACACCATACTAATACGGTGTTGGACCCCCTTTTGCCTTCAGAACTGTCTTAATTCTACTTGGCATTGATTCAACAAGGTGCTGATAGTATTCTTTAGAAATGTTGGCCTATATTGATAGGATAGCATCTTGCAGTTGATGGAGATTTGAGGGATGCACATCCAGGGCACGAAGCTCCCGTTCCACCACATCCCAAAGATGATATATTGGGTTGAGATCTGGTGACTGTGGGGGCCATTTTAGTACAGTGAACTCATTGTCATGTTCAAGAAACCAATTTGAAATGATTTGAGCTTTGTGACATGGTGCATTATCCTGCTGGAAGTAGCCATCGGAGGATGGATACATGTTCTCATTCTATTTACGCCAAATTCGGTCTCTACCATTTGAATGTCTCAACAGAAATCGAGACTCATCAGACCAGGCAACATTTTTCCAGTCTTCAACAGTCCAATTTTGGTGAGCTCGTGCAAATTGTAGCCTCTTTTTCCTATTTGTAGTGGAGATGAGTGGTACCCGGTGGGGTCTTCTGCTGTTGTAGCCCATCCGCCTCAAGGTTGTGTGTGTTGTGGCTTCACAAATGCTTTGCTGCATTCCTCGGTTGTAACGAGTGGTTATTTCAGTCAACGTTGCTCTTCTATCAGCTTGAATCAGTTGGCCCATTCTCCTCTGACCTCTAGCATCCACAAGGCATTTTTGCCCACAGGACTGCCGCATACTGGATGTTTTTCCCTTTTCACATCATTCTTTGTAAACCCTAGAAATGGTTGTGCGTGAAAATCCCAGTAACTGAGCAGATTGTGAAATACTCAGACCGGCCCGTCTGGCACCAACAACCATGCCACGCTCAAAATTGCTTAAATCACCTTTCTTTCCCATTCTGACATTCAGTTTGGAGTTCAGGAGATTGTCTTGATCAGGACCACCCCCCTAAATGCATTGAAGCAACTGCCATGTGATTGGTTGACTAGATAATTGCATTAATGAGGAATAGAACAGGTGTTCCTAATAATTCTATAGGTGAGTGTATAACTGTTCTAAATACCTATTTTTGGCCTCTTGTTCCATTAAAACTCAGCTCTAAGTGGAGTGAATGTCTCTTCAGCTCCTGTCTCTGGTGAATAATGATTTCAGCAGCTCCTGCTAGGGGAATTCCCAGACTGGCTGTGTGTGAGGCTGGCTGTGATTGGTTAAAACTGTTGCTGTGTGAGAAGCTGGCTGTGATTGGTCTAGACTTCTGCCCAGCAACAACAGATTAACACTATGCTTGCTGTTGTTTCTGCTGTGTCACTGAGCTTACCTTATATTACAAAATTAATCTTAAAGGCATATTATCTTTTTCTGCTTCTGTGACCACAAAATATAACAGTTATATTACATCCAAAACATGATGTCACAGCAAATAACTCTGCTTTAGTCTTTAACACAACATAGGAACTGTATTATGGTTATTAGCAGGTTTAGCTGTATACACATATAAGGTTATACTAGCAACCTAGGACAGGTCTTAGCTGGCCAGCCACACTCCCTATGCGTGGTACTGCAAGGCACAGTGTTCTACACCACTATAAAGGCTCTCTGCAGCCAGGAAATAGATGTTTTTTAACGTGGTTCGCCGCAAATAAATTCGTATTGAACAGAATTTTTTTTGAAAATTTGGCGAACCGGACGAATCAAATTTGTGAAAAATTTGCTCATCTTTAGTGTGGTCATTACAGGGTTAAATAAATTTATTTTCACAGTACAGTCATATCAACATTGCATGTGAAATACTTTGGTGTACCCTATATACCGTATTTCTTTTACTTGTTGGTTTTCAGAACTGTAAATGTAAATGATCCTTGAAAAGTATGTTTTTAGTGGCTTTTAGAACTTCTTTATTTCTTAAGCTGTAGACAATTGGGTTCAACAATGGAACTACAGCAATATACAACATGGAGATAATTTTATCCTGTTCTTGAGACCATTCATTTTCCGGTTTCATATTAAGTGTAAGAGATGTCAAGCAAAATAATAAGACCACTGTGAGATGAGAAGAACAGCTGGAGAAAGCCTTGAACCTCCCAGATGACGTCTGGATCTTTAGGATGGTGGAGATGATGAACATATAGGAAATAAGGATTAAAAGGAATGTGGAGAATCCTAAAGCGAAACCATCTACAGTTATCAAAAGGTCAATTTTTACTGTCTCCGTAGGGCATAGCTTTAGTATGGATTTCATATGACAAAAGAAATGGTTGATTTCACGAGAATTGCTGAATGATAATTTTGAGATTAGTAGAGGATACATCATTGCATTTAGCACACCAAGGCTGAGGGAGGAGATAGATAGTGTTACACAAGTCTCTGGGTTCATAGACAGCATATAGTGTAATGGGGCACAAATGGCCATATATCGGTCATAGGCCATAGATGCAAGTATGAAAAATTCTGTTCCAATACAAAACACATAAAAAAATACTTGGGCAAAGCATTCTGGGTAAGATATTTTGATATCACCTGTGATAGTAACCACCATAAGCTTTGGTAAGATAACAGAGACATATATGATGTCCAGAACTGTGAGGTTACATAGAAAATAGTACATGGGTGTATGTAGCTGGGGGGTCAGACATACAATGGCAGTAATAAAAATATTCCCAATTACACAGAGCAGATACATTGATAAAATGGCAATGAAAATGAACAGCTGGAAGTTTCCATATCTGGTGAATGCACAGAGATAGAATTCTTGACGTACTGAGTAGTTATAGACATACATATTATGAAATAGAAATGTTCAATTAAAAAGTTCCTAAGGAATGTATTGATACAGAATTAGTAGTAGCATTAGGGTAATAATCATCATGTCTAGCTTTCTCTAGCTTTCTATGTGCCAATATATATACACTGCTCAAAAAAATAAAGGGAACACAAAAATAACACATCTTAGATCTGAATTAATTTAATATTCTTCTGAAATACTTTGTTCTTTACATAGTTGAATGTGCTAACAACAAAATCACACAAAAATTTAAAAATGGAAATCAAATTTTTCAACCCATGGAGGTCTGGATTTGGAGTCACACTCAAAATTAAAGTGGAAAAACACACTACAGGCTGATCCAACTTTGATGTAATGTCCTTAAAACAAGTCAAAATGAGGCTCAGTTGTGTGCGTGGCCTCCACGTGCCTGTACGACCTCCCTACAACGCCTGTGCATGCTCCTGATGAGGTGGCGGACGGTCTCCTGAGGGATCTCCTCCCAGACCTGGACTAAAGCATCTGCCAACTCCTGGACAGCCAATGAGAGGTAGCACTAGAGCGGACAGAGAGGTGGAACAAGCAAGGTACCACCAAAAACGGAAGGGCGAGGCGGGTAAACTAGCCGGGGTTAGTCCAGGAGGTCACGTCAGTACAAGAGAAGAGGCAAAGACAAAATCCAAAAGCAAGCCGAGGTCAAAATCCGAGAGGTAGCATCAAGGTTCAGGGAGCAGGCAGAAGAGGTGTCAGGAAGCAGATTGAGGGTCAAATCCAAAGGTAAGCTTAATAACAATAATAATACACAGCCTAACGGACCAAAATCACAGGCAACCTGTAGCCAGCAGGTTGCCTGTATTTATAGTGGGCAGTGAGGGTCATGTGACGTGGCTAGCGTCACATGATCAACAGACAGACAAGTCGAGCACCGAGTGATCAGTTCGGCGCTCAAGGCAGACCTAGGAGCAGGGAGCCTCCCAGCTAGCCAAACACAGATCCTCGCTCCCGAAGCTAAGCAGCAGGTCTGCAGCTGATGGGAGACCGAGTGCGCCTTCGGCGCCCCGTTACATTCAGTGATGGCAGTACTTACCTGCACGTTTATTGGCTGCTTAGCAGCCGTGAAACGTGCGGGGAGGAGACTCGAGCACATGTGGTACTCGGCTGAGTACTGCCATGTGCTGAGGATAGCGATGCTCGAGCCGAACAAGTATTCGGCCGAGCATGCTCGCTCATCACTAGTATCTATCATACAACACAGTCAGGGAGGCGTCTGACTTTGATTGGCTCCAAATGTATTCAGCAGTAGGGCAAGGCACCAAAACATATGTCATGCGTAAAGAAGGACAAGTCTTGAAAGTGATGATATGGCCACCCCAGAGCACTGATCTCAACATCATCAAGTCTGTCTAGGATTTCATCAAGAAACAAAAGGATTTGAGCAAGCCTACATCCCCAGAGGATCCTTGATTAGTTCTTGAATGTGTTTGGACAACCTCCCTGCTGAGTTCCTCCAAAAACTGTGTAACAACTGTAAAAGAAGTGATGCTGCTTTGAAGGCAAAAATTGGTCACACCAAATATTGTTTAGGTTTCTATTTTGTTTTTATTCCATTTTTTCCCACCTGTTTAACATATATATCAATATATATATCAATATATATATATATATATATATATATATATCAATATATATATATATATTTGTAATTGTGCACATGGCTATTACCTTCAAGCAGTAGTGTAACGAGAAATGACTGAGCACCACAGCAAATTTTTGAACTTCTTTTGCAACTTCTAAGCAAACCTCCTCCTCTCGTGCAACCTCCACTTCTGTGGCTAGTCAAGATCTCTCTCTCAGACGAGGCACTGCAGCTGCTCAGTTTATTTCCTACAGTGTGTCTGTATATAATGTCATGTCATAATACTGTTGAGTGGTGCCAGACAATCTTTTAGTCCTCCTTTTGGGTGGGTGACTTCTGAGTTGGGACCCCGAAGCAGCTGCTTCACCTTCTTCCCCTGAAATTACACTCCTGCCTTCAAGTCCTGTACGTGAACTGTTCCATATCTAAACTCTCTGCTGTGTGCTGGTAGCATGACTACAGTGCACAGTGTACAGTACAGTATAAATACAGTCAGTGCATCCAGGGAATTACCCCCAGATGATTTATCTAGTGCAATCTAAAAATTATCATTTACATTTATCACATAGTATTACATTATTAGTCTTTGTTTTTAGTCCAAAGACGACTGAAAGATTCCTGAGACCCAAGGAGATTACTGGAAGTGGAATGTAATGGGGCCTAATTTTAACCCCTTAATGATTAGGCCCATGTAAAACTGGCAAAGGGGGTGATTTGAATTTTAAATTATATATTTTTTTTGCTTTCTCCACAGTAACTTTTAATCTCCTTAGAGGATCAGAACCTGCGATCTTTTGATCGCTTGTCCTATATACCAAAATATAATAATATTTCAGTCTATTCGTTTCTGAAATACTGCCTGCTGAGCTGTGACTCGCTCACAGATTTGCAGGCAGTTAACCATGGCAGGGAACCTTCAGAAGAACTAGATTGTCATAGTAAACAATCCAAAACATGGGATTTCACTGTGAGGGCTCCTATGTATAGGGGGCAGAGCGAGCCCCCTGTAGCATCTAAATAATTAAGTGACTGAGTTTGGCACTATCGCCGATGCTGGTCATTGTGTCTAGGTGTCTGCTGAATTATACAGCCGGAAAATGCCATGTATGGAGTGGAGCGGCGGGTGGTGATCGGAACTGGGTGCCTGCTAAAATCCTGTGACCCCCCCCCCGTATCGGCGATCGCGGCAAACCACAGGTCAATTCAGACCTGCGGTTTGCTGCGTTTCCTGGGTTATTTGGATCTCTGGTGCAGGGCCGTTTCTTTGACCGGGCAGGCCGGGTGGCCACCCGGGGCGCTGTCAGAAGGGGGCGCCGGCAACGCCGACAGCGAGGAGTGCCACAAACACCACACACTGTAACAACATGCAGGACGGCCGGCAGCGCCCTCCTACTTTATAGACGCCCTGCCTGTGTCACGCTTCTCATTAACAAGATTCAAATCCGACGAATCCCATAGTCATTTGTATTGCCATCCTCAGGAGAGGGAGAGATGTGTCTCTGCTGTCATATAGAGGTATAGCAGTGCTGGGTGTGTTGGGGCAGCTGTCATGTGTATGGATGTACACTAGCTATCAAAGCTATAAACGAGTCTACAGTAGAAGTCTCATATTTTTTCAGGCAGTGGCTATGCAGCTCTTAGCTGTGTGGTTAAGTGCCTTGCCTCTAATACAAAAGGTCGTGGGTTCGAATCCCAGCAGAAACTTTTCTGAAATACAGGCTAAATTAGAATACACAAGCACTGACTCCATATATGGACATACAGCGCGGGACACAGGCCGGAAGAGGCTGAATCGCATTGCTGGCATGGAGGTAAGTATAAGTGTTTTTTTTTTTTTTTTAAATACCCGACTGTTACTGCCACATGGGGGGAGCGGGAGGCACTTGATACTGACACATGGGGGGAGGGGGTTGGCACCTGATACTGGCACATGGGGGGGTGGGGGTGGGAAGGAGAGAGGCACTTGATACTGGCACATTGGGAAGGGGGGAGATGGCACTATGATACTGGCACATATGGGGGGGAGGAGAGAGGCACTTGATACTGGCACATTAGGGGGGGCTACTGGCACATAATAGAAGGCTACTGGCACATAAGGGGGACTAACTGGCACATAAGGGGGCTACTGGCACATAAGGGGGGCTACTGGCACATGATAGGAGGCTACTGGCACATAAGGGGGGCTACTGGCACATAAGGGGGGCTACTGGCAATTGATAGGGGGTCTACTGGCACCTGATAGGGGGGTGACTGGCACATAAGGGGGCTACTGGCACATGATAGGGGGGGCACTCTGGCTACTGGCACATGATGGTGGGGGGGCTCTTATTACTGGCACATTATTGGGGGGCATCTATGGGGGCTCTTATTACTGGCACATGATTGGGGGCATCTATGGGGGCACATCTTACTGGCACAAGATTAGGGGGCATCTATGGGGGCACATCTTACTGGCACATGATTAGGGGGCATCTATGGGGGCACATCTTACTGGCACATGATTGGGGGGCATCTATTGGGGCACTTATTACTGGCACAATATTGGGTGGCACTATAGGGGCATCTACTGAGGCTAAAAAGAAGGAGTATTTTATATGGGGTCTCTGTATAGGGGCATTTTATACTGGGACACATTATGGTGGGTACTATGGGGAAGTGGGGAGAGGATCACTATGGGGTCATCTACGGGGGCACTGAGAAGAGGTATTTTATATTGGCACATTATGGAAACATTAGCTCAACTGGGGGCATTACAAGGGGGTATGTTTTGCACATTATAAGGAGAATTATTTCTACTGGGGGGCATTATGGTGGGCTTTATTACTCCCCCATGGTATGACCCCCTAGTAGCAGCACCAGCCTCTCGCTGCTCTGCTATCCCTCTGCCCTTTCTCCAAATCCTTATTATGAAATCTTTTTCATTAGGATAAAGCACAACTTCAGCTCTGCCGAGCCCCCCATCCAAAGTGTTGAAGTGGCGTCCGAGATCCCCAAGGGCCAAGCCAAGTAACTTCATGTGGAGTATGTTTATGTTATACACATATAGCATACACTGTGCCACACAATAGAGAAAAGAAAAGTTGCAGCTCTCACCTCTAATCACCCTTGTGAAGCACGGAAGATGTGGCTTGAACCCAGCCACGCTTGATATGTCCAAAAACAAAGGGTCAATTCCAGCTTCTGACGTATAAAATAATTGTTCTTTATTCGGCTTTCAAAGTTTAAGATCCAACATACATCACATGGAGAGACACAAAGTAATTGTGACGCATTTCGGGCTATGGTATTGAGCCCTTCATCAAGACAATACCTGTCACACACAATATACAGTATACCTCTACACTGTGCCACACAATATACAGTATACCTCTACACTGTGCCACACAATATACAGTATACCTCTACTCTGTGCCACACAATATACAGCATACCGCTACATTGTGCCACACAATATACAGTATACCTCTACACTGTGTAGGGGTTATACTGTTTATTGTACAGCATGGCACAGAGGTTATATTTAGAGTTGAGCGAACACCTGGATGTTCGGGTTCGAGAAGTTCGGCCGAACTTCCCGGAAATGTTCGGGTTCGGAATCCGAACTCGACCCGAACTTCGCCCCGAACCCCATTGAAGTCAATAGGGACCCGAACTTTTTGGCACTAAAAAGGCTGTAAAATAGCTCAGAAAAGGGCTAGAGGGCTGCAAAAGGCAACAAAATGTAGGTAAATCCCCTGCATGTGGATAGGGAAATGAATAAAAATAAAATAAATTAAAATTAACCAATATCAATTGGAGAGGGGTCTCATGGCAGAGAATCAGGCTTCATGTCATAGCAGAGAATCAGGCTTCACGTCACCCACCACTGGAACAGGCCATTGTCAGATATTTAGGCCCCGGCACCCAGACAGAGGAGAGAGGTCCTATAGCAGAGAATCAGGCTTCATATCATAGCAGAGAATCAGGCTTCAGGTCATAGCAGAGAATCAGGCTTCATGTCATAGCAGAGAATCAGGCTTCACGTCAACCACCACTGGAACAGGCCATTGTCAGATATTTAGGCCCCGGCACCCAGACAGAGAAGAGAGGTCCCATAGCAGAGAATCAAGCTTCATGTCATAGCAGAGAATCAGGCTTCAAGTCATAGCAGAGAATCAGGCTTCATGTCATAGCAGAGAATCAGGCTTCAAGTCATAGCAGAGAATCAGGCTTCATGTCATAGCAGAGAATCAGGCTTCACGTCACCCACCACTGGAACAGGCCATTGTCAGATTTTTAGGCCCCGGCACCCAGACAGAGGAGAGAGGTCCCATAGCAGAGAATCAGGCTTCATGGCATAGCAGAGAATCAGGCTTCACGTCACCCACCACTGGAACAGGCCACTGTCAGATATTTTTAGGCCCCGGCACCCAGACAGAGGAGAGAGGTCCCATAGCAGAGAATCAGGCTTCATGTCGTAGCAGAGAATCAGGCTTCAAGTCATAGCAGAGAATCAGGCTTCATGTCATAGCAGAGAATCAGGCTTCATGTCATAGCAGAGAATCAGGCTTCACGTCACCCACCACTGGAACAGGCCATTGTCAGATATTTAGGCCCCGGAACCCAGACAGAGGAAAGAGGTCCCATAGCAGAGAATCAGGCTTCATGTCACCCACCACTGGAACAGGCCACTGTGAGATATTTAGGCCCCGGGACCTGTAGTGTGCAGACTGAACAGGAGGTCAGGGAAGAAGACTGGATGGAAGACGATGCAGGGGACGATGAGGTCCTAGACCCCACATGGAATGAAGGTCGTGCCACTGACTTTCAGAATTCGGAGGAAGAGGCAGTGGTGAGACCGAGCCAACAGCGTAGCAAAAGAGGGAGCAGTGGGCAAAAGCAGAACACCCGCCGCCAAGAGAGTTCGTCTGCTACTGGCCACCGCCATCTGGGACCGAGCACCCCAAAGGCAGCTTCAAGGAGTTCCCTGGCGTGGCAGTTCTTCAAACAATGTGCTGACGACAAAACCCAAGTGGTTTGCACGCTGTGCCATCAGAGCCTGAAGCGAGGCATTAACGTTCTGAACCTTAGCACAATCTGCATGACCAGGCACCTGCATGCAAAGCATGAACTGCAGTGGAGTAAACACCTTAAAAACAAGGAACTCACTCAGGCTCCCCCTGCTACCTCTTCTGCTGCTGCCGCCTCGGCCTCTTCCTCTGCCTCTGGAGGAACGTTGGCACCTGCCGGCCAGCAAACAGAGGATGTACCACCAACACCACCACCTCCGTCAACAAGCATCTCAACCATGTCACACGGCAGCGTTCAGCTCTCCATCTCACAAACATTTGAGAGAAAGCGTAAATTCCCACCTAGCCACCCTCGATCCCTGGCCCTGAATGCCAGCATTTCTAAACTACTGGCCTATGAAATGCTGTCATTCAGGCTGGTGGACACAGACAGCTTCAAACAGCTCATGTCGCTTGCTGTCCCACAGTATGTTGTTCCCAGCCGCCACTACTTCTCCAAGAGAGCCGTGCCTTCCCTGCACAACCAAGTATCCGATAAAATCAAGTGTGCTTTGCGCAACGCCATCTGTGGCAAGGTCCACCTAACCACAGATACGTGGACCAGTAAGCACGGCCAGGGACGCTATATCTCCCTAACTGCACACTGGGTAAATGTAGTGGCGGCTGGGCCCCAGGCGGAGAGCTGTTTGGCCGCCAAGGATCGCAGGGCAACATTCTTTGCCTCCTGTTGCCTCCTCCTCCTACTCGGCTTCCTCCTCCTCTTCTTCCACCTGCTCATCCAGTCAGCCACACACGTTCACCACCAACTTCAGCACAGCCCGGGTTAAACGTCAGCAGGCCATTCTGAAATGTATATGTTTGGGGGACAGGCCCCACACCGCACAGGAGTTGTGGCGGGGTATAGAACAACAGACCGACAAGTGGTTGCTGCCGGTGAGCCTCAAGCCCGGCCTGGTGGTGTGCGATAATGGGCGAAATCTCTTTGCTGCTCTGGGACTAGCCGGTTTGACGCACATCCCTTGCCTGGCGCATGTGCTGAATTTGATGGTGCAGAAGTTCATTCACAACTATCCCGACATGTCAGAGCTGCTGCATAAAGTGCGGGCCGTCTGTGCGCGCTTCCGGCGTTCACATCCTGCCGCTGCTCGCCTGTCTGCGCTACAGCGTAACTTCGGCCTTCCCGCTCACCGCCTCATATGCGACGTGCCCACCAGGTGGAACTCCACCTTGCACATGCTGGACAGACTGTGCGAGCAGCAGCAGGCCATAGTGGAGTTTCAGCTGCAGCACGCACGGGTCAGTCGCACTGCGGAACAGCACCACTTCACCACCAATGACTGGGCCTCCATGCGAGACCTGTGTGCCCTGTTGCGCTGTTTCGAGTACTCCACCAACATGGCCAGTGGCGATGACGCCGTTATCAGCGTTACAATACCACTTCTATGTCTCCTTGAGAAAACACTTAGGGCGATGATGGAAGAGGAGGTGGCCCAGGAGGAGGAGGAGGAGGAAGAGGGGTCATTTTTAGCACTTTCAGGCCAGTCTCTTCGAAGTGACTCAGAGGGAGGTTTTTTGCAACAGCAGAGGCCAGGTACAAATGTGGCCAGACAGGGCCCACTACTGGAGGACGAGGAGGACGAGGATGAGGATGAGGTGGAGGAGGATGAGGATGAAGCAGATTCACAGCGGGCTGGCACCCAACGCAGCTCGGGCCCATCACTGGTGCGTGGCTGGGGGGAAACGCAGGACAATGACGATACGCCTCCCACAGAGGACAGCTTGTCCTTACCTCTGGGCAGCCTGGCACACATGAGCGACTACATACTGCAGTGCCTGCGCTACGACAGCAGAGTTGCCCACATTTTAACGTGTGCGGACTACTGGGTTGCCACCCTGCTTTATCCCCGGTACAAAGACAATGTTCCCACCTTACTTCCTGCACTGGAGCGTGATAGGAAGATGCGCGAGTACAAGCGCACGTTGGTAGACGCGTTACTGAGAGCATTCCCAAATGTCACAGGGGAACAAGTGGAAGCCCAAGGCGAAGGCAGAGGAGGAGCAAGCGGTCGCCAACGCAGCTGTGTCACGGCCAGCTCCTCTGAGGGCAGGGTTAGCATGGCAGAGATGTGGAAAAGTTTTGTCACCATGCCACAGCTAACTGCACAACCACCTTATACGGAACGTGTTAGCAGGAGGCAACATTTTACTAACATGGTGGAACAGTACGTGTGCGCACCCCTCCACGTACTGACTGATGGTTGGGCCCCATTCAACTTCTGGGTCTCCAAATTGTCCACGTGGCCAGAGCTAGCCTTTTATGCCTTGGAGGTGCTGGCCTGCCCGGCGGCCAGCGTTTTATCTGAACGTGTATTCAGCACGGCAGGGGGGTGTCATTACAGACAAACGCAGCCGCCTGTCTACAGCCAATGTGGACAAGCTGACGTTCATAAAAATGAACCAAGCATGGATCCCATAGGACCTGTCCATCCCTTGTGCAGATTAGACATTTATAACTACCTCCCCTTAACCATATATTATTGTACTCCAGGGCACTACCTCATTCAATCCTTTTTTTATTTTCATTTTACCATTATATTGCGGGGCAACCCAAAGTTGAATGAACCTCTCCTCTGTCTGGGTGCCGGGGCCTAAAAATATCTGACAGTGACCTGTTCCAGAGGTGGGTGATGTGAAGCCTGATTCTCTGCTATGACATGAAGCCTGATTCTCTGCTATGACATGAAGCCTGATTCTCTGCTATGACTTGAAGCCTGATTCTCTGCTATGACATGAAGCCTGATTCTCTGCTATGTGACCTCTCTCCTCTGTCTGGGTGCCGGGGCCTAAAAATATCTGACAGTGGCCTTTTCCAGTGGTGGGTGACGTGAAGCCTGATTCTCTGCTATGCCATGAAGCCTGATTCTCTGCTATGGGACCTCTCTCCTCTGTCTGGGTGCCGGGGCCTAAATATCTGACAATGGCCTGTTCCAGTGGTGGGTGACGTGAAGCCCGATTCTCTGCTATGACATGAAGCCTGATTCTCTGCTATGACTTGAAGCCTGATTCTCTGCTATGACATGAAGCCTGATTCTCTGCTATGACTTGAAGCCTGATTCTCTGCTATAACATGAAGCCTGATTCTCTGCTATGGGACCTCTCTCCTCTGTCTGGGTGCCGGGGCCTAAATATCTGACAATGGCCTGTTCCAGTGGTGGGTGACGTGAAGCCTGATTCTCTGCTATGACATGAAGCCTGATTCTCTGCTATGACTTGAAGCCTGATTCTCTGCTATGACATGAAGCCTGATTCTCTGCTATGACTTGAAGCCTGATTCTCTGCTATGACATGAAGCCTGATTCTCTGCTATGGGACCTCTCTCCTCTGTCTGGGTGCCGGGGGCTAAATATCTGACAATGGCCTGTTCCAGTGGTGGGTGACGTGAAGCCTGATTCTCTGCTATGACATGAAGCCTGATTCTCTGCTATGACTTGAAGCCTGATTCTCTGCTATGACTTGAAGCCTGATTTTCTGCCATGAGACCTCTCTGCAATTGATATTGGTTAATTTTAATCTATTTTTTTTATTCATTTCCCTATCCACATTTGTTTGCAGTGGATTTACCTACATTTTGCTGCCTTTTGCAGCCCTCTAGCCCTTTCCTGGGCTATTTTACAGCCTTTTTAGTGCCGAAAAGTTCGGGTCCCCATTGACTTTAATGGGGTTCGGGTTCGGGGCGAAGTTCGGGTCGAGTTCGGATCCCGAACCCGAACATTTCCGGGAAGTTCGGCCGCACTTCTCGAACCCGAACATCCAGGTGTTCGCTCAACTCTAGTTGCAAGTACTCTTCTGATATGATTTCATCGAGCAGTTTTGATGGGGGGGGGATTTTTTTTGACACTCGCCCTGAGAGAAATTTTACCTAGAAACTGCACTGCTCTGGTGACCCGATAACCCGGAACAGGATGGTGATCGGTGGTGTGATAATACACCACCAATCACCATCCTGCGATCCTGAGAGGTGGATCGCTTCTGATTGGCTGCAGGGAGGACGGGAGGTTTAACTTGCTGCAGCTCTCCTCTCCTCCTCCTTTCTGTTTCCGGGAGCGAGGAGAGAGGAGCCTGCATCGGATCTCCTGACCCAGCACCCCCATCTGTGCCCAGCACCCCCCTTCTGACCCTCCACAGTGCCATCTGGCACTAAAAGGTACTTAGAGAAAGGTTAGGGACAGGTTAGGTTAGGCAGGGATATTCAGGGAAGGTTTAGGGTTGAAAAAAAAGTTTGATTGTTGCATCACCCTAATCGGGTGTCTGAGGTCCACAGCACAGCTGTGTGACCCTAGACCTCCCAGGGGTGCTGCAGCTTTCCCCCCTGTCCCCCCCCACATTTTTTGGGGCGCAAGAAGTTTATTTATTTTCTGCGTACGCTGACTGTGGCCAGCACTCTTAGCGTCTGGCCACTGTTAGCGCATCGCACACCCCACCGCTGATCAGCTTCGGACGGCTGATCAGCGAGTTTGAATCTTTTTTTTTTTTTTTTGCCTTTTTTAATTTTAATTTTCTGTTAGTTTTAGGGATAAGTACGCGAACACCCGTGCCCCCACACACACGCACACTAAATAAATATTTCCACACACGCACACACACACTCCCCTATGGCACGCCCAGCAGCACTGGGGCTCGTACTAGTTTTCTGGTCCACCAGTTAAGTCCACCAGAGCCCCCCTACCGGTGAACTTGCATGGTGTACCCCAGAGCATTTTGGGCCTGCGATTCCGGAAAGTGACCACTTTGTGAATCTGATGGTGGAGCAAACGAACGTGTTCGCCCAACAGTTCATTGCTCAACACCCATGCTCCTTTTTGGCTAGGGCCGGTGGCTGGACTCCGGTCAGTGCAGCCGAGATGAGGATGTCTTGGGGCCTCGTGCTGCACATGGGCCTAGTTAAAAAACCCAGTGTCAGGCATTACTGGAGTGGGGAGGTCCTCTACCAGACCCCACTTTACAGTACGGCCATAACACGTACCCGGTTTGAGGCCATCCGGAAATGCCTGCATTATGCAGATAATGCAGCATGTCCCCCCTAAGGTGATCCTGCCTATGACTGCCTGTACAAAATCAGGCCAGTCATCGATCACATTGGGGCCAAATTTTTGGAGGCCTATGTACCTGGAAGGGAGGTCGCGGTTGATGAGTCTCTCATTGCTTTCAAGGGGAGACTCATTTTCCGCCAGTATAATCCCTCTAAGCAGGCGAGGTATGGCGTGAAGCTGTACAAACTTTTTGAGAGTTCCTCAGTGTACACTTACAAGTTTCATGTGTACGAGGGGCGAGATTCCCGTATTCAACCCCCAGAATGTCCCCCCACTCTGGGTGTTAGCGGGAAACTTGTGTGGGACCTTATGCACCCACTGCTAGATAAGGGTTACCACCTGTACATGGATAACTTTTATACTAGTATCCCCTTGTTCCAGTCCCTCGCCGCCAGATCCACGTCCGCTTGTGGGACCGTGCGGAAAAATCAACGCGGCCTCCCTACCCACCCCCTCCAGGTACCTATCCCCAGGGGTGAGACCCGTGCCTTTACCAGTTGAAACCTGTTGCTGGTCAGATATAAGGACAAGAGGGATGTCCTTGTACTGTCCACAATTCATGGTAACGGCATCACCCCTGTCCCTGTGCGAGGTACCGCGGCAACGGTCCTCAAGCCCGATTGTATCATCGACTACAATCGGTATATGGGAGGAGTTGATCTCTCTGATCAAGTCCTCAAGCCTTATAATGCCATGCGCAAAACCCAGGCATGGTACAAAAAAATTGCCTACTTGGTACAGGTTGCCTTGTACAACTCATTTGTGCTGTCCCAGAGCCCTGGCAACACAGGGAAATTCCTCCAGTTATATGAGGCAGTCCTCAAGGCCCTGATCTTTTCTGACCGGGAAAGAGCAGGCTGGAGTACCTCGGGAACACTTTCCAGGTGTGGTCCCCCATACTGGAAAGAAGGGACGGACCCAAAAAAGATGCAGAGTGTGTCACAGGAGGGGGATATGAAAGGGCACCACCACTCAGTGTGACACGTGCCCCAATCATCCGGGCCTCTGCAAATTTTGGTTGCTTTAAGGAGTATTACACTGCCATGGAGTGCTAAATTTATAATCCCCTTCCCAAATTTTAATTCCATTTAGTCACTGACAATCGAAAAAAAAATATGGTTCTCAGATTTTGTAAAACTAAAATAAATAAAAAAGTAGACATATTAGGTATCGCCGCATCCATAATAATATTCTCTATAAAAATACCCCATGACCTAACCCCTCAGATGAACACGGTCAAAAAAATAAAATAAAAACTGTGCATAAAAAGGTATTTTTTTGTCACCTTACATCACAAAAAGTGTAATAGCAAGCAATCAAAAAGTCATATGCCCCCCAAAATAGTGCCACTAAAACCATTTTCTCATCCCGCAAAAAATGAGCCCCTACCTAAGATATTCGGCTAAAAACAAAAAAAAAACTGACTCTTAGACTATGGAGATACTAAAATGTTTTTTTTTGTTTAAAAAAGGATAACATAGTGTCAAGACTAAATGAATTAAAAAAGTAGACATATTAGGTATCGCCGCATCCATAAGAATATTCTCTATAAAAATACCCCATGACCTAACCCCTCAGATGAACACGGTCAAAAAAATAAAATAAAAACAGTGCAAAAATAGGTATCTTTTTGTCACCTTACATCACAAAAAGTGTAATAGCAAGCGATCAAAAAGTCATATGCCCCCCAAAATAGTGCCAATAAAACCGTCCTCTCATCCTGCAAAAAATGAGCCCCTACCGAAGATAATCGGCTAAAAACAAAAAAAAAAAACGGACTCAGACTATGGAGATACTAAAATGTTTTTTTGTTGTTTAAAAAAGTATAATATAGTGTAAAACCTAAATAAATTTTAAAAAAGTAGACATATTAAGTATAGCCGCGTCCGTAAGAATCCTCTCTATAAAAATACCCCATGACCTAAAATAAAAACGGTGCCAAAAGCAAGGGTTAACAGCCAAACAATATTTAATATTTATTACCCTGATTCTGCAATTTACAGAAACACCCCATATGTGGTCGTAAACTGCTGTATGACAAAACGGCAGGGCGCAGAAGGAAAGGAACGCCGTATGGTTTCTGGAAGGCAGATTTTGATGGCTTTTTTTTTGGCACCATATCCCATTTGAATAACCCCTAATGCACCCCTAGAGTAGAAACTCAATAAAAGGGACCCCATCTAAGAAACTACACCCCTCAAGGTATTCAAAACTGATTTTACAAACTTTATTAGTCCTTTAGGTGTTCCTCAACAGTTTATGTCAAATGGAGATAAAATTTCTGAATTTCTATTTTTGGTAAACTTGCCTCACAAAAATTTAATATAGAGCAACAAAAAATCATATGTCCCAACAAAACTGCCACCTTATCCCGTAGTTTCCAAAATGGGGTCACTTTTATGGAGTTTCTACTTTAGGGGTGCATCAGGGGGGCTTCAAATAGGACATGGTGTAAATAAACCAGTCCAGCAAAATCTGCCTTCCAAAAACCACACGGCACACCTTTCCCTCTACACCCTACAGTGTGCCTGTACAGTAGTTTATGGCCACATATGGGGTGTTTCTGCAAACTACAGAATCAAAGCAATACATATTGAGTTTTGTTTGGTTGTTAACCCTTGCTTTGTTACTGGAAAAACTTGATTAATATGGAAAATGTGCCAAAAAAATCTAAATTCTGAAATGTCATCTCCATTTGCCAATAACTCTTGTGGAACACCTAAAGGGTTAACAAAGTTTTTAAAATCAGTTTTGAATACCTTGATGGGTGTAGTTTCTAAAATTAGGTCACCTTTATAGAGTTTCTACTCTAGGGGTGCATCAGGGGGGCTTCAAATAGGACATGGTGTAAATAAAACAGTCCAGCAAAATCAGCCTTCCAAAAACCACACGGCGCTCCTTTCACTCTAAACCCTACCGTGTGCCCGTAAAATTTGCCAACAAATCAAAATTCTGATATTTTATCTCTATTTGCCATTAACTCTTGTGTAACACCTAAAGGGTTAAAGACGTTTGTAAAATTAGTTTTGAATTCCTTGAGGGGTGTCGTTTCTAGAATCGGGTCATTTTTAGGTGGTTTCTATTATGTAAGCCTCAAAAGGTGACTTCAGACCTGAACTGGTACTTAAAAAGTGGGTTTTTGAAAATTTCTGAAAAATTTTAAGATTTGCTTCTAAACTTCTAAGCCTTGTAACGTCCCCCCCCAAAAAAATCTCATTCCCAAAATGATCCAAACATGAAGTAGACATATGGGGAATGTAAAGTAATAATTATTTTTGTAGGTATTACTATGTATTATAGTATGTGGAGAGGGCCACGGATTTTCTGAATTCAGCCCAGACAAAAACATATAAGATCAAGCACAGTATATCCTGCACTACAAAAGCAGTGATATATTATGCAACTTGCCCGTGCCAAAAGATCTATGTAGGTCTCACTACCAGAGAATTAAAAGTGAGGGTTAGAGAACATGTTCGGGACATAGTGAAAGCAAGAGATACTGAATATCTGGTTAATTTAAAACCGATTCCCAAACACTTCAGGAAATACCATAAGGGCAACCCATCCCTTTTGAGGGTACGTGGCATTGATCACGTGGATTTGGGGATGCGGGGTGGCAATATAGACAAAACCCTGGCTCAACGTGAGACCAGGTGGATCTGGACCCTGGACACCATGCAACCCAAGGGCCTCAATGAGGTCCTGGGCTTCGCTCCTTTTCTCTGAGTGCCACACACTCTTGTTCTTAATATATAATTTCTAAGCGTTGGTATCCTTGTTTTTTGCGTGTCAATTATTTTGTGATTACTTAAATATGTTTTTTTATATTCTTTAGTATACCTGGTGCTCTACTCACCTGTGCCCCTTACCATATGGAGCTTGTAGGATATATTGGGATGAGAAAATTCCTTCTGGACATCCACTGACATGGAAATCTCGGTCACTCAACTCTGTATTGCATATATGATATATTGAGACGTTTGTCGATTTGGAGAATTTACTGTATATATATTATATATTTTATTATTATATATTCTTTATGTATTTGTGCACGACGCTCATTGTCACATACATTCTACACATGTAATTATATTTTGTCTGTGTATTATAATTTATAGTAGTCACATACTCACTCACTTGTTTGTTTTCAGTATTCACTGTGCCCCATCGCGGCTAGCTCCCATCCCACTAGTTTTCTCTTGGGGAGGATGCTGTCCGTCTTTGGACGTGACTTACTGGCAATTTGACCCTAAAATGAATACACTTTATTTTTTCAACACATTTTGATTATGCTTGACTCATGTATTGATTCCTTGCTCACCTACTTAATCATGTATAACAGAATATACTATATATTGGTTGTTCACTTATATCTAATCATGTATGACAGAATTTGCTATACATTATATATTATGTATTATGTCACACTTTTATAATTTTTCACTTTGTTAGGATTTTTCTATATATAGTAACTATCTGCCATCCCAGTGCAATAATAGTATACAGGGAGTGCAGAATTATTAGGCAAGTTGTATTTTTGAGGATTAATTTTATTATTGAACAACAACCATGTTCTCAATGAACCCAAAAAACTCATTAATATCAAAGCTGAATATTTTTGGAAGTAGTTTTTAGTTTGTTTTTAGTTTTAGCTATTTTAGGGGGATATCTGTGTGTGCAGGTGACTATTACTGTGCATAATTATTAGGCAACTTAACAAAAAACAAATATATACCCATTTCAATTATTTCTTTTTACCAGTGAAACCTATATAACATCTCAACATTCACAAATATACATTTCTGACATTCAAAAACAAAACAAAAACAAATCAGTGACCAATATAGCCACCTTTCTTTGCAAGGACACTCAAAAGCCTGCCATCCATGGATTCTGTCAGTGTTTTGATCTGTTCACCATCAACATTGCGTGCAGCAGCAACCACAGCCTCCCAGACACTGTTCAGAGAGGTGTACTGTTTTCCCTCCTTGTAAATCTCACATTTGATGATGGACCACAGGTTCTCAATGGGGTTCAGATCAGGTGAACAAGGAGGCCATGTCATTAGATTTTCTTCTTTTATACCCTTTCTTGCCAGCCACGCTGTGGAGTACTTGGACGCGTGTGATGGAGCATTGTCCTGCATGAAAATCATGTTTTTCTTGAAGGATGCAGACTTCTTCCTGTACCACTGCTTGAAGAAGGTGTCTTCCAGAAACTGGCAGTAGGACTGCAAGTTGAGCTTGACTCCATCCTCAACCCGAAAAGGCCCCACAAGCTCATCTTTGATGATACCAGCCCAAACCAGTACTCCACCTCCACCTTGCTGGCGTCTGAGTCGGACTGGAGCTCTCTGCCCTTTACCAATCCAGCCACGGGCCCATCCATCTGGCCCATCAAGACTCACTCTCATTTCATCAGTCCATAAAACCTTAGAAAAATCAGTCTTGAGATATTTCTTGGCCCAGTCTTGACGTTTCAGCTTGTGTGTCTTGTTCAGTGGTGGTCGTCTTTCAGCCTTTCTTACCTTGGCCATGTGTCTGAGTATTGCACACCTTGTGCTTTTGGGCACTCCAGTGATGTTGCAGCTCTGAAATATGGCCAAACTGGTGGCAAGTGGCATCTTGGCAGCTGCACGCTTGACTTTTCTCAGTTCATGGGCAGTTATTTTGCGCCTTGGTTTTTCCACACGCTTCTTGCGACCCTGTTGACTATTTTGAATGAAACGCTTGATTGTTCGATGATCACGCTTCAGAAGCTTTACAATTTTAAGAGTGCTGCATCCCTCTGCAAGATATCTCACTATTTTTGACTTTTCTGAGCCTGTCAAGTCCTTCTTTTGACCCATTTTGCCAAAGGAAAGGAAGTTGCCTAATAATTATGCACACCTGATATAGGGTGTTGATGTCATTAGACCACACCCCTTCTCATTACAGAGATGCACATCACCTAATATGCTTAATTGGTAGTAGGCTTTCGAGCCTATACAGCTTGGAGTAAGACAACATGCATAAAGAGGATGATGTGGTCAAAATACTCATTTGCCTAATAATTCTGCACGCAGTGTACATCGAATATGCTGAGTACTTTGATTGTGAGGGATTCCCATGTTAATGGACGTATTTGCCTTACTAACTAAGTGCTGCAAGTAACGACCTACTTTGTCTGAAGGACCTTGCTGGGGGAGTGGCTTACCATCTGTGACGCGACGGAGCACGTGACTGGCCGTCACGTGACCGACGCATCACGTGGGCGGAGAGAGGTGTGCAGCCTCGTGACTGCCATCAGGGGGCCGCGCCTATCTCCCTGCCTTCTTTTACGGATATGCGATTGGCCATCGCGGCTCTGACGCGTCATATGGGTGGGGCAAAAGGTGCGGCCGGCTAACTGGCCATTGGTCGGCTGCGCTACTTTGCCCGCCCTTAACTTTCCCTCCTCCCAATGTCCTGATTACAATAGGGCATTCCTAGATTAATTCGATATGTGATACAGGTGTGTAGGGCTCTTTATAAGAAGCGCATTCACAAGGAGAGCCTCACCCCCAGAGGAAGGCATCCGCCGAAACGCGCGTCGGGGTTACGTGGCTCTCCTGAGGTGTATATCTCTATATTTATGGGTATTTAGATATGCTATATTGTTGTGGACTTTGAGGGATGTGTTCATTGGCTTTAGTTGCTCAGCTATACCCACTTGGGTTAGCCACAGGTGGATGTTCACCTGAGCCAGTTTTGCATGTATTTGGAGGTTTAAGCTGTCACCACAGCTACAATTGTGGTATTTTACCATTGATATAGTGACTTCTTATGCACTTGCACTTTAACCTTCTGCTGGCTATCATATGGTCCCATAATTTGGAACCATCAGACATCCATATGCCGCGGTGTAATCTGCAACCACTTTTTGATATGGTGTTTTGCTACTCAGCATTTGCACTTTAGTATTTTTATATCTGTGGTTACAGTTATACATACAGAAATCAGTGAGGTACTGCACTCCTTTTTTCTACCGCCTTTTGCACATTGCATACTCCAAACCCCCCCTCCCCATGTCTCATTTGTGTTAACATGCCTCCTCAGATGTAGCCATTTTTTATGTTGTTTCATGTCTCGTTTATGTGTCATTTATTCAATAAAGGATTTATTTTTTATGATATACCCGTTTAATCTCAGTTTATTCTTGTTGGTTGGTGTATTCATGTACACTGAGTGGGTTGTTACTTACTCTTTCCGGATTTATTTAACATATTTAATTACTGTTTATGTGTATGTCTATGTTCTGTGTAACCTATTTGTAATATGTATTATAAAAGTAGAGTAATTGAAACTCGGAAATTTGCTAATTTTTCCAAATTTTTTGTAAATTTACTATTTCTTTTATAAATAAAAATTATTTTTTTTTACTCCATTTTACCAGTATAATGAAGTACAATATGTGACAAAAAAACAGTCTCAGAATGGCCTGGATAAGAAAAAGCGTTTTAAAGTTATTCACACATAAAGTGACACTGGTCAGATTTGCAAAAAATGGCCTCGTCCTTAAGGTTAAATATGCTTAAGGGTTTAAAAGGGTTTTCCGAGATTTTTTTTACCAATGTCCTATTCTCTGGATAGGTCATCAGTATCTGATGGGTGAGGGTTCCGACACCCGGGACCCCTGCCAATCAGCTGTTTTGAGAAGGCAGTGGCGCTCCTGTGAGTGCCACTGCCTTCTCGCAGCTTACCATGCGCCATAGATTGTATAGACGCTGTGGTGGGTATCGCAGCTCAGCCACAATCACGTGAATGGGGCTGAGATGCTCCTAGGCCACATGACCAATGAATGTGTCATTACCCGGCCTAGAAAAAGCTGAGAGAAGGTCGCTGCAAACCCCTACCATTAGGTACTGATGACCTATCCTGTAGGTCATCAGTAAAAAAAAAAAACTTGAAAAACCCCTTTAATCATAAGGACTTGTGTAACACCCCAGAGTGGCATTACCACTTCAGCACCTCACTACTATCTCCTATGGTTAACCTAATGTCATTCTGTGTATTTATGGCAGGACCGTCACACTGTGCATTTCCTATTTCTTGAAACTGTTTATGTTATCATGTAATGTGCCTGGTTCACCAGCAGATGGCAGCATCAGTGGCAGAGCTACAAGTACATAGACTGGAACCTACTTTTCCATTCTAACCCCTCTCTTTGATGTGGTGGACGTTTCCCACTTGCTGCAGGGAGGGAGAAGTCTAGTTTATAGTTAGTTTTAGTTTACCCCCTGCCATGGGAGGGTGTGCAGTAGGTGCACGTCCCTGCTGGATATGCCTTGCCAAGCCAGCTAGAGCACCTTCAGCCCTGCTGGATATGGAAGCCACAGATTGAAGCCTCTGAAGCCAGTAGTAAAGTTCCCTGGACCAGTTTAGAGACAAACAACCAAGAGAGAAGTTGCAGCAACCAATGAAAGCAAAATTATACAGCTATCCTGTGAGCACAGCAGAGCCAGAGATGTAGCAGAGAGGAGTTTGCCTGCCATAGTTAATGTCAACGCCTGCTGGAACCAAGATAAAGTCTGTAAACTGTTGGAGCAGTAAAGCTGTTATCAACTTCATCACAAAGTCTGGACTCAATTTATTTAATCATCCCCTTCATGAACAACCCCCTTTTTCATTGCTGCAGGGCGAACGCCTAGGGTCCAGGTAGAAACACAGTGACACCTGCACCAGAATATGTATAAACAAAAAAAGTAAATCCAGCGCGTTTCGGCTGCATGATAAACATGAAATCCAACCCAGCAGGTCATCTATATAGGAGCTAAGTTTCATCATTATTTATATATACCTTCTTTCCTTTTATTCCCTACGTATTTGCAATTAACATCACCTCCTGATGAGCTGCTACATGCAGCCGAAACGCGTTGGGGTTACTTTTTTTGTTTATACATATTCTCAATCTGTATGTTTTTCTGTTTGTTTGTTTTTTTACATGGATTTATTTATTACCAATCCAGGTTTATGAGTAGGGTTTCCTTAGGGCAATAGTTAGACTTAGGTACGGGGGCAGGGTGTCTCCACCATTAGGGGACATCCCTGTGCACAGGTTTGTAGATTTCGAGGGTTATCTAGGGAAAGACTCTTTCCCACCCGTTTCTACCTATTACCCCTATAGTTCCTAATTAGTACACTATTGACCCCATTTTTTGAAATTACATCCTATCTATAGTAGGAGTTTTTGTTCAATATATCCATCATACTTAGGATATCACTTGAGCAAATTGTTTTTGCTCCATAAACCCAATTTATTAATAAAGGTATCATTTTTATTAAGCACTTCTAGCTCTATTTTTCTTCAATTAATTTCGGAACGTATAGTCTATCCAAAACAATTTTCTTTAGTCTGTATTCGATAACTTTAAAACGCTTTTACTTATTCAGGCCATTCTGAGATAGTTTTTTTTGTCACATATTGTACTTCATGACACTGGTAAAATGGAGTAAAAAAAACCTTTTAATCTATAAAAAAATACCAAATTTATAAAAAATTTGGATAATGTGCAAATTTCCAAGTTTCAATTTCTCTACTTCTATAATACATAGTAATACCTACAAAAATAGTTATTACTTTAGATTCCCCATATGTCTACTTCATGTTTGGATCATTTTGGGAATGACATTTTATTTTTTGGGGATGTTACAAGGCTTAGATGTTTAGAAGCAAATCTTTCAATTTTTCAGAAATTTTCAAAAACCCACTTTTTAAGGACCAGTTCAGGTCTGAAATCACTTTGTGAGGCTTACATAATAGAAACCACCCAAAAATTACACCAATCTAGAAACTACACCTCTCAAGGTATTCAAAACTGATTTTACAAACTTTGTTAACCCTTTAGGGGTTCCACAAGAATTAATGGCAAATGGAGATAAAATTTCAAAATTTCACTTTTTTGGCAGATTTTCCATTTTAATATTTTTTTTCCAGTTACAAAGCAAGGGTTAACAGCGAAACAAAACTCAATATTTATGGCCCTAATTCTGTAGTTTACATAAACATCCCATATGTGGTCGTAAACTGCTGTACGGGCACACGGCAGGGCACAGAAGGAAAGTAATGCCATACGGTTTTTGGAAGGCAGATTTTGCTGGACTGTTTTTTTTACACCATGTCCCATTTGAAGCCCCCCTGATGCACCCCTCAAGGTATTCAAAACTTATTTTAAAAACTTTGTTAAATGGGGGGCGGAGCTAGCGCCGGACAGGAATGGACGTGTGCGCTTGAGCTCTGCAACTCAGACCCGGCTTCACATCAGCTAAAATTAGCAACTTGGCTTAAATAATGGGCAAAATAGGCCAGCAGAGAGCGGGGGACTCGTCCCTCTCACATGAGCAATCGACGAATTGTGGAGATATGGACAAGTTTGTTAAAAAAGCGGCTGCAATCTGTGCAGCAAGAGAAGCAAAGATGGCGCCGGAGCCTTACAAAGAAACTGAGGAGAGTGAGCCGGAGCTCCAAGCTGACGGCAGCGATGCGGAAGATCATAGGCATCGCAAACACCTCCCGATTTCCAGAAAGTATCTGGATTCAGCTGTACAAAGAGCGATGGAACCACTGGTGAGCGAGCTATCCTCCCTCAGACAGGACGTTAGGCATGTGGGCGGTAGAGTAGAGGCCCTAGAATCCAACCAGGCCGCAATCCTGGACTTCCAGACGGCCACAACCAGAAGCATGCAGAAGTGCCAAACGCACCTTAATGATGCATTTAATGCCCTGGAGGACCAGGAAAACCGTGGGAGAAGAAACAACCTACGTTTTCGAGGGGCCCCAGAGACTGACGCCCCAAAGGACTCTTCTGATATCGTCAAGGAGATCTGCGAGGGTCTGCTAGGCCCAGAACGCTCCGCTTCGATTGTTATTGAGCGGGCTCAACGGGCTTTGCGTCCAAAACCGAAGGGCAATGAGCCCCCTAGAGATATCATCTGCCGCTTCCTCGACTTCCAAGACAAGGAAACCATAATCAACAAAGCAAGATTGCCGAGTGGAGTAAAATACAATGGGGTGCAGGTTAACATCTTTCAAGATTTAGCCCCAATGACCCTTCAGAAAATAAGGACCCTCAAGCCTCTCACAGATTGGCTTAGAAGCCACAAGATACTATACCGCTGGCAGTTTCCATTTGGTTTAGCCTTCTCTTACCAAGGCAGGAAGATATCCATCAAGTCTCACCTGGACTTGACCTAACATCATTACCGGAGCTCCCCAGGATTCTGCCTTTTGAAACGAGGTGCACCCCTAAGGCCCAAAGACAAAAGGAGAAGAAGAAAAATCAGCCTCTTACCCCAAGACGCATATCTACAGATGTCTTCTGAAGCATAAGAAGAATACTTCTCCTTTTTCTTCCCTCCATATGCTGAGTATAAAGCTCAAAACCCTCTCTTTCTATATCCCTCTTCACACCTCCCTTATTTACATCCCTAAGTATTCTACCTGACTTTTTCTTCCCTCTTTTTCCTTGAGAAAATGCCTTATATATCCGGGCTTTTAGTAAGGGAACCACATAGCGACACAATGCCATTCTATCTGTCTTCTTCTATTTTAACTTTTCGAGGTTCTGAGTGCTCTATGGAGATATTTGGTTTGAAGCGTAGTTAGGTTATTTTGTGTGCAAGGCTTACCCATGCCGCTACAGGGACGTTCCCGATGATAAGATACCTGGTGACACACTCTGACCCTTCGCTTTCCCTCCGGTGTATTGCCTTGTGGGGTCCTTAATGCCGCCAGACCATTTTGAGCGCTCAGCATTCCCTGATCGCTGCGTTGCAAATTTTCCGAAGACGACATGCTGTGCGATTTTCTGACGCATGATGTGGCTGATACGAGATCGCCCTGCAGCTGTCTTAAATTTGCCAGGTTGTGTTGAGCTCTTAAAATTACATTATATAACGTCCAATGACACATCGCCTTATGTTATGTCTCCCAATGCAATAATCTAGTGTTCATCTGATACTGTATAATCATAAGGTTCTTTTGGTACCTCGAAAATATGTTTTAATATGTATTCAGCTTTCTTGGACCACTATGATTTGTACTCAGCGGTCCCTGATGGTGTTCCCGGCTACACATTGCCTCTGTGCTCTCCTTTCTCTGCGATGATTCAATGTGTAGCCGACATCATAATGTCATACTATGTTCGCATCGCCTATGTTCTATTTTTATGTATTCAGCGGCCTTTGGCTTATATGTACACCACATATGAAGTGTAACTTTAGGATGTTTCCCAATGCAATAACCTAATGTTCATTTGATATTGTTTTGTCATATGATGCTTTTGGTACCTTGAAATTATGTTATACTATATGTTCAGCTTTCTATGACCTCTACGATGAGATCCACTAATAGATATTATTTCCAGAGCAATTAGGCTATGACATGTACTCAGCGGTCCCTGACGGTGTTCCCGACTACACATTACCTCTGTGCTCTCTTTTCTCTGCGATGATTTAATGTGTAGCCGGCATCATAATGTCATATTATGTTCGCTACACCTATGTTCTATTCTTATATATTCAGCGGCCTCAGGCTTAAATTTATACCACATGTGAAGTGTCAACCTTAGGAGTGCCTACCCGGATCCTAAATATCCTTACCTCTAGTTTAATCGTCTCTATTCCTTCCCCGTCTCATCCCTGCCGCCCCCTTTACCTCCGTGACTCACCAAGATGCCCCTCTCCCTCTTTCTTCTTGCCCCTCTCCCTCTTTCTTCTTGTACTGTCCAACTAGTTAACCTATTAAAGGAACTAGAGATACAACTCGTCCAATCCTATTTACCCTCAATAATAAATAGCTTCAGCCTCGTGGCTCCGCTGACAGTTGAAATTGTGAACCGGGTCCACAATTGGCAACTGTCACTTTCCCCCTCTTGACAGGTCCTTCAAGACCCATTTATTATGGTTCCTTTAGTTTTTCTTTTGTTCATTTTGTGTTTGTTTTACTTTGTTTTACTCAGGTCTTTCAATATCCAGTGGTGTGTCCATCCGAGGCGGGTCATCTCATCACCGAGACTGCGACCCTCATTTTTAGCATCCCGACTAAACGTTAAGTACCCTGAACAGTTCACTATCGCAACAAGCTCCCATGCTTATTTGACTCAACATTTTGCCACTCCTCGTCATCCCCATAATGGCTATTAGCATTGCTTCTTATAATGTTAAGGGTTGCAATTCACCATCTAAGCGGAGCCAGATTTTTGGGATGTTGAGGAGAGACAAAGCGAATGTAGTTTTCCTACAGGAAACACATTTTAAGATCCAACACTTTCCTAACTTGTCCTTCTCATTTTACCCTACTTGGTACCATTGTGGTTCCCCTATGTCAAACTCTAGAGGAGTGAGTATTGGCTTCCAGAGTAAGGTACCCTTTATCTTAGATGATCAACTATGTGACCCTGAGGGTCGATTCACAATGATTAAGGGTAAGATAGGTCAACAACTATATACCTTTGTGAATATCTATGCCCCAAACAGTCGCCAGATACCTTGGCTTAAATCGATTTTACTAAAATTGGAGTCTTTTAGAGGTGGCGTTACGGTAGTAGGGGGAGACTTAAACCGTGTCCTAAACCCCTTCATTGACTCCTCCTCACACAAATCGGCCCAATCCCAAAGGGGCATTCGTTCTCTATTACGTGCACTAGCCAAAGCTCACCTAATTGATGTCTGGCGCACCATACATCCAGATTCCAGAGATTATACCTTTTATTCATCACTGCACAAGTCGTATCATCGCCTGGATTATCTATTTGTCTCAAAGGAACATCTCCATTTGTGTTCCAGAGCTGAAATGGGATCCATAATTTTATCTGACCACGCCCCCATATATCTACATATGAAATCCCCCCTTAACCATAAACCCACTAGCCACCGGCGACTTAATGAACAACTCACCAATTTACCAGTCATTAAATCTAAACTGAAATGCCTTCTTGAAGAATACTTCACTACAAATTGCACCCCTGAGGTGTCGCCACAAACAATTTGGGATGCCCATAAAGCATATATAAGGGGCCACTGTATTAGTATAGGGGCTCATCTTAAAAAAGAGAGACAAAAACAGATGGATTCCCTTCATGAAAAAATTAGTTACCTGGAAAGTGCCCACAAAAGGTCCCAGTTCGAATCACACTTAAAGGAACTTTCCTCATGTAGGGCCTCCATCAAGAACCTTTTAAATATGGCCTCTGCCAAACTTTACTTACACTCCCAATACAAAATATTTGCTCACGGAAATAAAGCTTCCCGATATATGATGTCCAGACTCAAGCGTAGAAAACTAAATAATTATGTACATAAACTGAAGACCCCAGAAGGTGCATTAACCTTCAAATCTAATAAAATTGCTTCCTTATTTAGGGATTATTATGAATCCCTTTACAACTTCAACTCGCCGCAATCCCTCTCGGGTGACATAGTAGCCCCGCCACCTCTTGATCCATATTTTGCTGGCTTAGCACTCCCCTCTCTCTCGGAACAGGATAAAATTAAATTAGCTTCCCCATTCTCTTCTGATGAACTTTTGGAAGCTATTAAAAACTCCCCCAAGGGGAAATGCCCAGGTCCTGATGGGCTCCCTATACCCTACTATATGTCTTTTCATGAAGTACTAATCCTGCACCTTCTACCAGTATATAATGGCGCCTTGCAAGGTATACCATTATCGACTGATATGACCAAAGCTCACATCACTCTAATTCCCAAGGAAGGTAAAGACCATTCTTTATGTCCCAATTACAGACCCATCTCTCTTCTTAATATAGATTTAAAACTCTTAGCTAAGATGCTTGCAAATAGGTTAGCAAAATTCCTCCCTTCACTAATCCACAGAGATCAAGTGGGTTTTGTGAAACAAAGAGAAGGGAAGGATAACACGGCCCGTATTCTTAACATCATCCACTATGTCAAGAGAAAAGGCCTACCTCTGGTCCTTCTCAGCACAGATGCTGAGAAGGCCTTCGACAGAGTCAACTGGTCCTTTATGTACTCAGCGTTGCAATCTCGCAATTTTCCCCTTCCCTTTATATCTGCAATAAAAGCAATGTATCAGCATGCTTCAGCTTCAGTTAGGGTCAATGATACCCTGTCTGATTCCTTCAAGATTCGTAATGGCACCCGTCAGGGCTGCCCTCTATCTCCCCTCCTGTTTGTCCTCGCCTTAGAACCCCTTCTACAGACCGTGCGTTTAGATAGTGACATACTTGGAATAAATCTAGGTGACCAACAACACAAAATAGCCACCTTTGCGGACGATTTGCTTTTAATAATAAGCAATCCTGAAATAGCTCTCCCTAAGATTTACGGCCATCTAGAAACATATGGATCACTTTCTAATTTTAAGGTGAATCACAATAAATCACTAATAATTTTCATAGGACTTAAAAGGTTCTAGAATCATCTAGAAGCGTGTTCGCCTTTTAATTGGTCTTCCCCTTTCCTAACTTACTTAGGTATTAAAATGAGTACAGACCCCAATCAACTCTTTAACTTGAACTATATCCCTCTCTAAAATAAACTGGCTGAAGATTTAACTTCTCTTGATGTCCCTACACTTTTGTGGTTTGGGAGGAAATATATATTAATGTCTCTCATCATCCCTAAACTTACTTACCTCCAACAGACCTTACCAATACCCGTCCCCTCTACGTACTACTCTAAACTTAAGTCCATGTTCCGTTCCTTTATTTGGAATAAGAAAAAGGCCAGAATGTCCTATAAATCTTTGTCTTACCCGAGAGAGAGAGAGGGGAGGTATAGCTTTACCAGACCCTGAACTATATGGCAGAGCTATTCTACTCACTAGAGTAGTAGACTGGTTGACGGCCCCCAAACAGAAATCCTGGGTCCCGATGGAGGAAACCTTGCTGGGGCTTCCGTTCAGAGCGGCTCTACTGGGACGCATGTCTCCATTGCCCTCTCATCCTAATATCACCCCGGTTATGAAAGCCACCCTGAGTGCGTGGAACGCCTTGCAGAACTCACCCCTAAGCTCCCCACTCCCATCTCCTATCCTTAAAGTAGGTGACATATTTAATTTAGTCCCCCGGGCCTTACAGAGCAGCCTTCCCACTGAGAGTGGTCAGTCTAAGCTGAAATTGATAGATCTCTATAATGAGGATCAACTAATTTCCATAAATGAAATGTGTGATCTTTTAAAAATTCCATGCTCTAGCTTTAACGGGCTTCACTTCCTGCGGGCATACATGTCTCAAAACGTCCAATTACATACTTTGCTACGCCCTATTACATGGTTTGAACATGTTATTTCTCAAGATTCTACCCCACATAAATTGATCTCACGATGGTACAACAGATTGAGAACTCCTCCTGCTGCCCTAACGCCAGCTTTCATAAGGCTTTGGGAAAAAGACCTAGATAAAAGTCTCTCCCCAGAAGATACCTTCATCATTTATAACTCTTCACATAAAACCTCAAGATGTGTCAAGATTCAGGAGAATAACTATAAAATCATCACAAGGTGGTAGAAAACCCCCGACAAGACATGTTTATACTCAGCTTCAGCATCAGACACATGTTGGAGATGCTCAAAAGAAAGGGGTGCTTTTATCCACATATGGTGGACATGCCCAATTTTACTAAGTTGGTGGAAAAAGATTTTTCAAGTCTGTAATGGAATTTGCAATTCTGATATCACTCCGTCTCCGGAAGTTGCCCTCCTGAATCTTTTCCCTCGTGACCCCCCCTCCCCCATCTACTTCTTTTCAAAAATCTGGTGAATGCTGCAAAACTGTTTCAGAAGATTGATCAAATTTACCGACTAGAGGAGCTATCCTCATGGGAACTGAGATCCCATCATAAGTTTCTAAAAATCTGGAATCAATGGATTTCCTTTAGAGGCTATTAGACTAGTGATAACGCAATTAACAGTCTTCCAAGAGGTACAGTTTTAAGGGTTCACTCCAGCTATTTATCCCTCTACCTCCTCCTTACCCCTTCTTATACTAACTATTGATAAACTGTGCAGAAGGTACTATTGCTCCCGCTATGGCCCGTCTCGGATGAATTATAAGACTAAGGTTTAAGGTAACTCTTAGATATTTTGTGACAATAATTGACACCTTGACGTCAAATAGGATTTCCTCAATGTATATTTTCCATCGGATGTTTTTTCTACTGATTAATCTTTTGGATTTTGCCACATTATATTTATTGTATATCTGACAGACCTGTATTCTGTTTTCCCATATGAAAGAGTAGTGGAGTTTTGTTACTTCTCCTCTGCTCTATTTTTGTATTGTATTGATTTATTCAATAAAAAAATGTAAAACTCAAAAACAAACAAAAAAAATAAACTTTGTTAAATCTTTAGATGTTCCACAACAGTTATTGGCAAATGGAGATGAAATTTAAGAATTTAAATTTTTGGGCAAATTTTCCATTTTAATCCATTTGTTTCCAGTAACACAGCAAGGGTTAACAGCCAAACAAAACTCAATATTTATTGCCCTGATTCTGCAGTTTGCAGAAACACCCCATATGTGGCCGTAAACTACTGTACGGGCACACGGTAAAGCGTAGAGGGAAAGGAGCGCCGTGTGGTTTTTGGAAGGCAGAATTTGCTGGACTGGTTTATTTACACCATGTCACATTTGAAGCCCCACTGATGCACCCCTAGAGTAGAAACTCCATAAAAGTGTCCCCATCTAAGAAACTACACCCCTCAAGGTATTCAAAACTGATTTTATAAACTTTGTTTACCCATTAGGTGTTCCACAAAAGTTATTGGCAAATGGAGATTAAATTTAAGAATTTAGATTTTTTGGCAAATTTTCCATATTAATAAATTTTTTCCAGTAACAAAGCAAAAGTTAACAGCCAAACAAATCTCAATATTTATTGCCTTGATTCTGTAGTTTGCAGAAACACCCCATATGTGGCCGTAAACTACTGTACGGGCACACGGTAGGGCGTAGAGGGAAAAGTGCGCCGTGTGGTTTTTGGAAGGCAGATTTTGCTGGACTGGTTTATTTACACCATGTCCAATTTGAAGCCCCCCTGATGCACCCCTAGAGTAGAAACTCAAAAAAAGTGACCCCGTTTTTTTAAACTACACCCCTCAAGGTATTCAAAAATGATTTTACAAACTTTGTTTACCCCTTAGGTGTTCCACAAGAATTTATGGAAAATGGAGATAAAATTTCAAAATTTCACTTTTTTGGCAGATTTTCCATTTTAATATTTTTTTTCCAGTTACAAAGCAAGGGTTAACAGCCAAACAAAACTCAATATTTATTGCCCTGATTCTGTAGTTTACAGAAACACCCCATATGTGGTCGTAAACTGCTGTACGGGCACACGGCAGGGCACAGAAGGAAAAGAATGCCATACGGTTTTTGGAAGGCAGATTTTGCAGGACTGGTTTTTTGACACCATGTCTGTCCCATTTGAAGCCTCCCTGATGCACCCCTAGAGTAGAAACTCAAAAAAGCGACCCCATTTTAGAAACTACACTCCTCAAGGTATTCAACACTGATTTTACAAACTTTGTTAACCCTTTAGGTGTTCCACAAGGATTAATGGAAAATGGAGATAAAATTTCAAAATGCAACTTTTTTGACAGATTTTCCATTTTAATAATTTTTTTCCAGTTACAAAACAAGGGTTAACAGCCAAAAAAACCTCAATATTTATTACTCTGATTTTGTAGTTTACAGTTTGCAGAAACACCCCCATATGTGGTCGTAAACTGCTGTACGGGCACACAACAGGGCGCAGAAAGAAAAGAATGCCAAGCGGTTTTTGAAAGGCAGATTTTGCTGGACTGTTTTTTTGACACCATGTCCCATTTGAAGCCCCCCCCTAGAATAGAAACTCCAAAAAAGTGACCCCATTTTAGAAACTACAGGATAGAGTGGAAGTTTTGTTGGTACTATTTTTAGGGTACATATGATTTTTGGTTGCTCTTTATTACACTTTTTGTGACACAAACTAATAAATAGCTGTTTTGGCACCGTTTTAATTTTTTGTTATTCACAACATTCATCTGACAGGTTAGATCATGTGGTATTTTTATAGAGAAGGTTGTCACGGACGCGACAATACCAAATATGACTACATTTTTTGATTGTTTGTTTCAATTTTACATAACAAAGTATTTTTTGTTTAAATGATTCTTTAGTGTCTCCACATTCTGAAAGACATAGTTTTATTTATTTTTTGGGCGACTGTCTTGTGTAGGGCTCATTTTTTTCGGGATGAGATGGCGGTTTGATTGGCACTATTTAGGGGTGCGTATGACTTTTTGATCGCTTGCTATTAAACTTTTTGTGTTGTAAGGAGACAAAAAGGGCTTTTTTTACGATATTCACCTGAGTTTTACACAACAATTTCATTTTTGAAACAAAAAAAATCATGTTTTAGGCCTCTTTCACACGGGCGTCATGGTTTTGGGCATGATAAGATGCGGGTGCGTCGTGGGAAAATGCGTGATTTTTCCACGCGAGTGCAATACATTTTAATGCGTTTTGCAAGCGCGTGAGAAAAATCGGCATGTTTGGTACCCAAACCCGAACTTCTTCACAGAAGTTCGGATTTGGGTTAGGTGTTGTGTAGATTGTATTATTTTCCCTTATAAAATGGTTATAACGGAAAAAAAAAATTCTTAATGTAGATAAAATAGGGCTGGAGGGGTTAAATAAAAAAATAAAATAATTTAACTCACCTTTATCCACTTATTCGTGCAGCCCGGCTTCTCTTCTTTCTTTTTTCTTCAGGACCTGGGTTAAGGACCTTTGACATCACTGCGCTCATCACATAGTCTATCACATGATCCATCACATGGTGATAGATCATGTAACGGACCATGTGATGAGCGCAGTGACGTCACCACAGGTCCTATTCCTGTGCAGCAAAGATGAAGACAGAAGAGAAGCCGGGCTGCGCGAACAAGTGTATTAAGGTGAGTTAAAACATTTTTTTTAACCCCTCCATTCCTATTTTACTAAGCATTTTGTATTAAGAATGTTATTATTTTCCCTTATAACCATGTTATAAGGGAAAATAATAATGATCGGGTCCTCATCCTGATCGTCTCCTAGCAACCGTGCGTGAAAATCGCACCGCATCCGTACTTGCTTGCGGATGCTTGCGATTTTCACGCAGCCCCATTCACTTCTATGTGGCCTGCGTTGCATGAAAAACGCACAAAGTAGAGCATGCTGCGATTTTCACACAATGCACAAGTGATGCGTGAAAATCACCGCTCATGTGCACAGCCCCATAGAAATGAATGGGTCCGGATTCAATGCGGGTGCAATGCGTTCACCTCACGCATTGCACCTGCGTGGAAATCTCGCCCGTGTGAAAGAGGCTTTAGTGTCTCCATAGTCTGAGAGCCATAGTTTTTTCAGTTTTTGGGCGATTATCTTGGGTAGGGTATGATTTTTGCGGGATGAGATGACGCTTTGATTGGCACTATTTTGGGGTGCGTATGACTTTTTGATCGCTTGCTATTACACTTTTTGTGATGTAAAGTGACAAAAAATGGCTTTTTTTACACTGTTTTTAGTTTTAAAAATTTACGGTATTTACCTGAGGGGTTAGGTCATGTGATATTTTTATAGAGCAGGTTATTATGGATGCGGCGATACCTAATATGTATACTTTTTTTATTTATGTAAGTTTTACACAATAACATCATTTTTGAAACAAAAAAAATCATGTTTTAGTGTTTCCATATTCTGAGAGCCATAGTTTTTTCAGTTTTTGGTTGATTATCTTAGGAAGGGTCTCATTTTTTGCAGGATGAGATGACGGTTTGATTGGCACTTATTTGGGGTGCATATGACTTTTTGATCGCTTGCTATTACACTTTTTGTGATGTAAGGCAAAATTGTGTAGAAGGGAGTTGGTCGCTGTCGGCTTTCTATAGCCCTCAGTCACAAGCTCCCCATCTCTCACCTTTATCAATACATCCAAAAATTCAAGGCGATCGCCTCCGTGGTCATAGGTGAAACGCATATTCATATCATTAACACGATTTAAATACTGCACAAAATATTTAAACATCGCTTCAGTACCAGTCCAAATTATGAGAATGTCATCGATAAATCGTAAAAATGTTTGTATGTAAGCTACATATGGGTTAGAGACCGAATAGATAAATTTATCTTCTAAGTGTGCGAGGTATAAATTTGCGAAGGTACACGCAACGGGGGTACCCATCGCGGTACCAACGCATTGTCTGAACCACGCATTCCCAAAAAAGAAGGCATTGTTGCTCAGTATCAGTCTTAGGCCATCTACAATGAAATCTCTGAAGATTTCACTTTTGTCTGTGTTTAAGAGAATTTCTGATATGGCCTGGATACCCTTTTCTTTGGGGATGCCCGTATACAGACTCTCTACATCCAGGGTCACCAGGTGATACTCCTCCCGCCACTGGATCAAAGCCAGTGACTGGAGGAGATCAGTGGTGTCCCTGAGATGTGAGGGGACCTTCTGCACTAATGGTCGGAGTAATCAATCAATGTATCGTGACAAAGGTTCAGTCGCTGACCCAACCCCCGAGACAATAGGTCTCCCAGGGGGGTGGGTCAGCGACTTATGAACCTTGGGGAGAAAATACCATGTCGGTTTCCTAGGGTGTATTGGAAAAAGTTTCTCTGCCTTATTTCTAGAGAGCATGTCTCTGATGACGTAAGTATGCAGGAAACTCCTTAACAGTTTCTGAATTTTGAATGTAGGGTCTCCCTGTAACTTATCAAAAGTGGAGGTATCATTCAGTTGCCTAAGTGCCTCGGAGATATAATACTCTTTACTTAGCAAAACAATGTTTCCCCCCTTATCCGCCGGCTTCACTATGATATCTTTTTGGGATTGAAGCCAAACCAATGCTTTTTCTTCCTGTGGTGTAATATTTTTGCTCACCCTGGGGTAAATTAAAGCCCTGACCCCCTCTAATACTTTCTATTGGAAGACATCTAGTTGACTGCCGGCGGGCAAGGGGGGACAAAAGGTTGAAGTAATGCCACCTGTAAACTCCTGAGGTGTAACAGTATCGCCTGTCTTTTGTATATTCATGTCAGTCAATTTCTCCAAACAAGATATCTCAGAATCACTGAAGTTGGCATGAGTACTAAACCCCAACGGTCCAATGGAAGCGGGACATTCACCCTCTTTAGTCTGGTTGTAGGCACCACTGTCATGTGGATTACTGTATATCCGCTTTAGATTTAATTTTCTAACGGCATTGAATAAATCGATCTTAAAGTTGGTAATACTAAAGCCCTCAACCAGACTAAAGCCCAGACCATGCTGTAATAATCGTTCACACTCTGGTGATGAATCATGGCCCGACAGATTAATGATTAAAATGTCGCTGTCGACATTGCAGGGTTCCTCGGCTATCGCCGCCAGGGCACCTGTTTGCGTTTGTATCTCTGCTTGGAATTTGTTCCTAAAGTGTTTTTTTCCCCGCCCCCTCCTGGTCCTCCTGCTAAAGGGCGTTGATTGACGCTATTATCTTTCGATTCAAATAAATTGCAGGCACTCGAATCATCTGATGAAGAGGACCTTTTTAGCTTTTTACAATTCATTTTGGATCGTGGCATATTCTTTTTCATTTCTCCTTAAAACCGTTTCCCGAATTTTCATGGAGAACTCGAGATGAATTTGTCGCCACTCAGAGGCAAATATCGGGTCCTCTTGAAATTGTGCCATTTCTTTATATATCCTCAGCCCTCTGGGGACACGGTTGCTCTCCTTATATGATTTCAATGAGCTGATGGTCCAATATACTCGAACCTCTTTTTCAGCAAATTGTGATATCCGTAGTTCTAATGCTTAGGTGCTCATAATTTCATAAATGTCCTTTTGATTGCATTGTAGAAAATATAAATCCGCTCCCTCTCTGCCTTCAGTAATCCCTGCATGTGTCTCTAATTTTTGTGTGATATCCATCACAGCATCATCCTTTGGAGAGTCCATTTTTAGAGGGAATAAATGTGTGATCAACCACAGAATTGTAGACCATAAACAAACATTTCAAATTCAGACAGAATAGTGGTGGCACTACAAATCCCAGAGTTCCTGGATCTGGATCTGAGACACAAATGTATTCAGGTGATCACTGAGAAGCAGCAACAAGTGGTGCTCAGCCATGTAGGTAAAGATGCAAATATTCAGTGAATAAAGTAGGGGCTCATTTTTTGCGGGATGAGGTGACGGTTAGATTGGTACTATTTTGGTGGGCATACGCCTTTTTGATCACTTGCTTGTTGTACTTTTTGTGATGTAAGGTGACAAAAAAAATTATTTATTTAGCACAGTTTTTATTTTTTATTTTTTACGGTGTTCATCTGAGGGGTTAGGTCATGTGATATGTTTATAGAGCCAGTCGATACGGATGCGGCGATACCTAATATGTCAACTTGTCAACCAATGTCAATGTAAACCAATTTTTTTTTACTTTATTTGGGGGAAATTACTTTTTTTTTTTATACTTGAATCTTTTAATTTTTGGGGGGAAAACTTTATTTTTTCAACTTTTTTTTCACTTTATTTTTTTGTCCCACTTTGGGACTTCAACTTTTGGGGGTCTGATCCCCTTTACAATGCATTCCAATACTTCTGTATTAGAATACATTGGCTGTATGAGTAATACAGTGTGTATTACTCATACAGCTTCCTGCCTGGGAGATCCAGGGGGCTGGATCTCACAGGCTCTTCACTGGAAGGCAGCGCCGATGCCTAAGAAAGGCATCGCGCTACCTTCTATGCCATCGGGTCCCCATTACAGCAGCACGGGGACCCGATGGCACCGCCCGCTGCAACGACCCGTAAAAGCCGCAAACCGCAGGTCTGAACCCCCCCAAGCATTGTCCTAGGGTGCCCGCTAAATGATTTGTACGGCGGTGATCGGAAATACACAGGACGTACAGGTAACATAGAAACATAGAAACATAGAATGTGTCGGCAGATAAGAACCATTTGGCCCATCTAGTCTGCCCAATATATCTGAATCCTATTAATAGTCCCTGGCCCTATCTTATATGAAGGATAGCCTTATGCCTATCCCATGCATGCTTAAACTCCTTCACTGTATTTGCAGCTACCACTTCTGCAGGAAGGCTATTCCATGCATCCACTACTCTCTCAGTAAAGTAATACTTCCTTATATTACTTTTAAACCTATGCCCCTCTAATTTAAAACTGTGTCCTCTTGTGGTAGTTTTTCTTCTTTTAAATATGCTCTCCTCCTTTACCGAGTTGATTCCCTTTATGTATTTAAAAGTTTCTATCATATCCCCTCTGTCTCTTCTTTCTTCCAAGCTATACATATTAAGGTCCTTTAACCTTTCCTGGTAAGTTTTATCCTGCAATCCATGTACTAGTTTAGTAGCTCTTCTCTGAACTCTCTCTAGAGTATCTATATCCTTCTGGAGATATGGCCTCCAGTACTGCGCACAATACTCCAAGTGAGGTCTCACCAGTGTTCTGTACAGCGGCATAAGCACTTCACTCTTTCTACTGCTTATACCTCTCCCTATACATCCAAGCATTCTGCTGGCATTTCGTGCTGCCCTATTACATTGTCTTCCCACCTTTAAGTCTTCTGAAATAATTACTCCTAAATCCCTTTCCTCAGATACTGAGGTCAGGACTGTGTCAAATATTCTATATTCTGCCCTTGGGTTTTTACGCCCCAGGTGCATTATCTTGCAGTTATCCACATTAAATTTCAGTTGCCAGAGTTCTGACCATTCTTCTAGTTTTCCTAAATCCTTTTCCATTTGGCGTTTCCATCCAGGAACATCAACCCTGTTACATATCTTTGTGTCATCAGCAAAAAGACAAACCTTACCATCGAGGCCTTTTGCAATATCACTTATGAAGATATTAAACAAAATTGGTCCCAGTACAGATCCCTGTGGAACCCCACTGGTAACATGACCTTGTTTTGAATGTTCTCCATTGACTACAACCCTCTGCTGTCTGTCACTCAGCCACTGCCTAATCCACTCAACAATTTGGGAGTCCATGCTCAATGACTGCAGTTTATTGATATGTCTTCTATGTGGGACAGTGTCAAAAGCCTTACTAAAATCTAGATATGCGATGTCTACTGCACCTCCACCGTCTATTATTTTAGTCACCCAGTCAAAAAAATCTATAAGATTTGTTTGACATGATCTCCCTGAAGTAAACCCATGTTGTTTTTCATCTTGCAATCCATGGGATTTTAGATGTTCCACAATCCTATCCTTTAATAGGGTTTCCATTAATTTGCCTGCTATTGATGTCAGACTCACTGGTCTATAGTTGCTCGATTCCTTCCTACTACCTTTCTTGTGAATGGGCACGACATTTGCCAATTTCCAATCTTCCGGGACGACTCCTGTTACTAATGATTGGTTAAATAAATCTGTTAACGGTTTTGCCAGCTCACCACTAAGCTCTTTTAATAATTTTGGGTGTATCTCATCAGGCCCCTGTGACTTATTTGTCTTCACTTTAGACAGCAAACTTAGAACATCTTCCTCTGTAAAGACACATGCATCAAATGATTTATTAGTCATCCTTTCTAGTGGAGGTCCTTCTCCTTCTTTTTTTTTTGTAAAAACTGAACAGAAGTATTCATTAAGGCAGTCGGCTAGCCCTTTATTCTCTTCTACATACCTTCCGTCCTTTGTTTTTAATTTAGTTATTCCTTGTTTTAATTTCCTTTACACCCTGTACCCAGGTACACCCTGTGTCCTTAAGTAGAAGGACATCAGGGCGTACCTGTACGCCCTGTGTCCTTAAGAGGTTAAGGGACATTATAGGCTACCCTATACCACTTTGACATTCCTACACCTGGTTACCATCCACTATATCACTAAAAGGGGCCCTCTGCCCTTGTTGCTTCACGGCAACTGGCGTCACGAAAACACGTACTCTTTTTTCCTCTTAAAGGGCCCTGGGGGGAGGGTCCCGTGCAATTTTGGCATCACGAACAGGATCCGAACAGGATAAATCTGTGTGTCCTTGGATTATATTGCCTATAGGATTTACAAAAAAAAACTTTTAAAAGTAAATTGAATTTGTTGCGGAGCGGCAGGCGCAGGGCTGTGCACGCCGGCGTCCGAGGGGTTAATCAGCCATCTTTAACTTTGATGGCACCGTTTGTTCTTGCCCAGGCAGCATGGGAAAGTAAAGGAACACCCCAATGTAAAGCGTGAAAATCCAGCCCTGCCCACAGGGAACAACAACCCAGTACAGCCAAAGGAGGAAGTGGAACCTCCACCCAAAGGCCCCGCCTTCATCACCAGTTTGTGCTAGAGAGAGGGTGTCACGACTGTATGTGAGCAACAAGAGCATACACAGTGAATTAGCTACTAAAAGCTCTGCCTATGCTGCTAAGCACATGTCCAGATCCAGATGGTGGATCGAGACATGCCCGCGTACCTAAGGCTGATGACCACTGTAACCCCTACAATAGTGGAAGGGGAACGGCCACCGGTGCCCTTCTCAGAATATGGACGGAACCGGGGTCGCCTCGGATCCAGTCAGCAAACAAACGGAAACACACAATGTCTGCACACTTAAATGAAGGAGCTGCAGCAGCAGTGAAAACAGATCCAAAGTCAGCAGACAATATCCGAAGTACTTGCTTCAGCAGAACTCAGGTCCATAGAAAGATATCACATAAGTGAAGATACTCAAGCGAGAGATACAGCTCAAATAAAAAGTATAATCCGCACCCTACAAAGGAGGAGGGGTGATTTAAAGGCAGAGAAATCAAACACAGGAGGGACAGCTGGGAGGAAGGAAACAGAAAGTAAAGACCTCAACACAGGGGAGGAGAAACAGAGCAGAGAGAACTCCTCCAAGCTCTAGTAGTGACATCATCACAGGGGTGGAGAAACAGAGCTGTGAGAACGTCTCAAAGCTCTGGTAGTGACAGAGGGAGAACAAGATGGCGCACACATCTCAGCCAAACTGGGCTGAGATGTGTTAAGGCGATGATTTGCTTGATTTGTGAGATGACCTGCAAGAGGTACGGGTGTTACAGATTGGCCGGACTTACCATTCTGCCACCCAAGAAGAGTGATGCCTATGACAGCCCGAACCCTGTGGTACCTCAAAAGGTTACAGCTTACGCCACTAACACCTGCGTCTACTGCAAGGCCATCGAGGACTATGTGGTTCGGTTGCTAGACCGACCTCTGCCCCATGACCTGGTGCTGGAGAGGAGGACCGGAACTATGATCTGGTTCTCTGTTGAGAGGGGCAGTGGGTTTATTCAAGATGACGAGTCCGGGGCAGAGTATTTTGTTAACAGACGCTCCGTGAAGTGCCCTTACCTCCCGCAGTCCCGGCACAGCCTACATAAAGGGAAGCAAGTCGAGTACACCCCAATGATGTCCTCCAAAGGCCCCTCCGCTACTGGGGTGATTCTTCTAGCCAAGCCCCTTGTTCCAGTGTCCATCCCAGAGCACTGGCAAGAGGACCCAGCTGCCTGAGGACATGTCAGGTGCTTGCAGGAGTCAGTAGATGGTTTGCGGCGTTTATGCAAATTATCAACTGGGATGCATCTCCAGTACTTCCTTTACTTTTAGTCCGACAGTGGTAACCTACCAGTTGCCCTGCAAGATGGAGTCAGCTTTGAAAAGAGCTGCCCAGGCCCAATATTTACTACCAGCCAGAGAGGAGGACTACTTACTAGCACCTCTACAGCCGGAGGTTCTAGATCCCTTCTCCATGGCAGGAGTGTCCGGACACTACCCAAGTAACTACCCGGACACTACCCAAGTCCGACAGTAGGTGTCGCCAAAACACCACTATTGCAGCACGACTCGCTTACCAGAGGCAGGACAAACCTCTTATTCATTTGAGCAGCTCTAGCAGCGAGGAAGATCTGAGATCCTTCCTCTAAGGAGCCTCAACATCTTCATTTAAAGAAACTAGGACTTCTGGGAGCCACGTCGTGGACTGTTCCTGAAGGGTGAGGGCCTGTTGGCGTTGTTTTTTATGTTACAGGTTGCCCTTGTTTTTGGTCCTCACCCGGATGGTTGTGTTCAGTTAGGACTCCCCCCCACTGTCAGTTACCCCATCTTCATCTACCTCCAAGTTGCGCTTAACAGCGCAAAAATTCCCTTTTTTTTACCAATTCTCAGGTTGATTGTGGGCCCCATTTGCTTAAAAGGGTTCTCATAATCTGTGCTTCTATTTTTATACCCATGTGGATTACAAATGACATTGTTACCTCATGTGGATTATAAATGATGATATTACATTATTTCCTATGGATTACAAAAGACTCTGTTGCACTTAAAGTTCCCGTACGATGCACTTTATTTCCAAGTACTGAAGAGAGGACTCTAGTGTGATTTTATTATATTATTGCACTACCTCATTGCATTGAATATGTGCCTTAAATATTTGCCTTATCTATTTTGCACTATTTCTGCACTAACCTTTTAAATTTTCAGCAACGTTCAAGAATTTCAGCTAATTGTCTGGACTCTTATATGGGTACAACAATGTGATTTATGTACTTTTTGTATGGACTCTGTACTTTATATTGTTAGCCAGATAGTCAGCGCCTTACTTTTGCTTATTATGGATTGCCTCTGAGGACGTCTGGTACGTCACAAGCAAGTCTTCCATCGTCATTGCTTATTATGGACTGCCTCTGAGGACATTAAATACTAATGGTTCTTATGTGACCTTGTGTTAGCTAGCTAGGTATTGTACTGTATTGTATTGCTACACAGAGGGAACCAAGTGGTAAGTCACAAGCAGATCTAACACAGTCAAGGGTAACCCGCTGCTAATATGTGTCTAGAGATATTGGAGAGCACTGCCTCATCCTCCTAATGTGTATATGTTTTAAGGTCTTGTGCTTTGCCAAGGTTACTTATATCCCAAGGTCTTGTGCTTTGCTAAGCCTAGGAAAATGTGTAAAAGCTACCTGTTCAGACATCAAGGTGACAAAGTGTAAATCATTACTAGACCTTGGTGCCAGGAATAGAATACAGGATTTAGACACCCTTCTGTTTGCGGGCGTATCATAGCATGTGGAGGAATTACAGTATATGACACTCCCACACTCCATATACGACTATGGCCACATCGCGCTTAGTGCAGTATTTGGTTGGTCGGTTCGCTACGAGAGGGAAAACCGTGGTTAGACACCCTACTCAGGCAAGAATCCATAGGAAAACCATGGTTAGACACCCTACTCAGGCAGGAATCCATAGCTGCATGTGAGCTCTCTTAGCTGAGCGGAGCAGACAGAAGCAGGAGCCCGCTCCGCTCAGCTAATCCTGGCATAGTACATGGGTACAGGGTACCCATGTGCTATTCCAGCAGTTAGTAATAGTCCAGGGAGCACGGGCAAAAGCAGCAATGAGCGCTCCTGCCCGTACTCCCTGCTCTGCTGCATTCCCATTCATGAAATGAGTACTCCGTACACCTCTGACAGCTCAGCGGTGTAGGGAGAACTGAGTTTCAGCGCACCAGTGAATGGTGAGCTTTAGGGGTGAAAATGTATGGTAAAAATAGGAAACTAATATAATGTATATTAGAAAAAGATTTTTTAGGGGGATAGGGACATAACATATTATAAGTTAGTATAAAAGTTTAGTTACTCTTTAACTTTTCCAACCTTTGGCAATCAGCGTTACATGTTAGTCATTCAAATAAAAGGGTTAAAATGTAATGCATGAGCAAGTTAGGTCTGTAAGAGAAGAAGCTCCTTTTACATACTGTATTGACTCCCTGGTCTCACTCCAAGAAGATTTCTAGAGAGGAGCATCTCCCTCTACATCCATTTTCCTTTAACAGGACATATGGAGAGATGTAAAAGGGCTTCACCTTGTAGCACAATGTTCACAATGCAGTTTCAGATGAACAGTATAACTTTATTAATCATAACAGTGGCCTGGCCTTCCACCTTTGATTTGGATTTTTTGTGGAAAGTTTTAAAATACAGGTGAAACTTCAAAAAATTTGAATATCGTGCAGAAGTCCATTTATTTCAGTAATGCAAATTAAAAGGAATTGCATTAATCAAGCTTAAAATTAGAATTTTGTGAAAAGGTTCAATATTCTAAACTCAAAGTGTCAGACTCTAGTCAGCTAATTAATCCATACCCCCTAAGCAAAGGGTACCTCAAAATTGTGACTTTGGGGTTTCATAAGCTGTAAGCCATAATCATCCAAATTATAACAAATAAAGGCTTGAAATCTCTCGCTTTGCATGTAATGAGTCTATCTCATATGTTAGTTTCACCTTTTAAGTTGCATTACTGAAATAAATTAACTTTGCACAATATTCTAATTTTTGGAGTTTCACGTGTATATGGCGTTTGGGCTGTAGTTAATTAGATGGATAAATTGTTATATAGTGACCCATGTGCCAAGATTATGGAATATGGAATGACCTCATCTTCCCTGCAGGTACGAGGTAGGCATGCCTCCTCTACCCACTTTTATTTAACTTAATATTGAAGCCATTGGCAAATTCTATAAGGAAGGATCATGAGTAGAGTTGAGCGAACACCTGGATGTTCGGGTTCGAGAAGTTCGGACAAAAAATCCCGAAAATGTTCGGGTTCGGGATCCGAACTCGACCCGAACTTCGCCCCGAACCCCATTGAAGTCAATAGGGACCCGAACTTTTCGGCACTAAAAAGGCTGTAAAATAGCCCAGGAAAGGGCTAGAGGGCTGCAAAAGGCAGCAAAATGTAGGTAAATCCCCTGCAAACAAATGTGGATAGATAAATTAATTTAAAAAATATATATAAAAAAATTAACCAATATCAAATGGAGAGAGGTCCCATAGCAGAGAATCAGGCTTCATGTCACCCACCACTGGAACAGGCCACTTTCAGATATTTAGGCCCCGGCACCCAGACAGAGGAGAGAGGTCCCATAGCAGAGAATCAGGCTTCATGTCATAGCAGAGAATCAGGCTTCATGTCACCCACCACTGGAACAGGCCACTGTGAGATATTTAGGCGCCGGCACCCAGACAGAGGCGAGAGGTCCCAAAGCAGAGAATCAGGCTTCATGTCACCCACCACTGGAACAGGCCACTGTGAGATATTTAGGCCCCGGCACCCAGACAGAGGAGAGAGGTCCCATAGCAGAGAATCAGGCTTCATGTCACCCACCACAGGAACAGGCCACTGTGAGATATTTAGGCCCCGGCACCCAGACAGAGGAGAGAGGTCCCATAGCAGAGAATCAGGCTTCATGCCATAGCAGAGAATCAGGCTTCATGTCACCCACCACTGGAACAGACCACTGTGAGATATTTAGGCCCCGGCACCCAGACAGAGGAGAGAGGTCTCAAAGCAGAGAATCAGGCTTCATGTCACCCACCACTGGAACAGGCCACTGTGATATATTTAGGCCCCGGCACCCAGACAGAGGAGAGAGGTCCCATAGCAGAGAATCAGGCTTCATGTCACCCACCACTGGAACAGGCCACTGTGAGATATTTAGGCCCCGGGACCCAGACAGAGGAGAGAGGTCCCATACCAGAGAATCAGGATTCATGTCACACACCATTGGCACAGGCCAGTTTACGATATTTAGGCCCCTGGCACCCAGACGGAGGAGAGGTTCATTCAACTTTGGGTTGCCCCGCAATATAATGGTAAAATAAAAAAAGTGGATTGAAAGAAGAAGTGCCCTGGAGTACAGGAATATATGGTTAAGGGGAGGTAGTTATAAATGTCTAATCTGCACAAGGGATGGACAGGTCCTGTGGGATCCATGCCTGGTACATTTTTATGAACGTCAGCTTGTCCACATTGGCTGTGGACAGGCGGCTGCGTTTGTCTGTAATGACGCCCCCTGCCGTGCTGAATACACGTTCAGACAGAATGCTGGCCGCCAGGCAGGCCAGCACCTCCAAGGCATAAAAGCCTAGCTCTGGTTACGTGGACAATTTGGAGACCCAGAAGTTGAATGGGGCCGAACCATCAGTCAGTACGTGGAGGGGTGTGCACACGTACTGTTCCACCATGTTAGTGAAATGTTGCCTCCTGCTAACACATTCCGTATCAGAAGGTGGTGCAGTTAGCTGTGGCGTGGTGAAAAAACTTTTCCTCATCTCTGCCATGCTAACCCTGCCCTCAAAGGAGCTGGCCGTGACACAGCTGCGTTGGCGACCTCTTGCTCCTCCTCTGCCTTCGCCTTGGGCTTCCACTTGTTCCCCTGTGACATTTGGGAATGCTCTCAGTAGAGCGTCTACCAACGTGCGCTTGTACTCGAGCATCTTCCTATCACGCTCCAGTGCAGGAAGTAAGGTGGGCACATTGTCTTTGTACCGGGGATCCAGCAGGGTGGCAACCCAGTAGTCCGCACACGTTAAAATGTGGGCAACTCTGCTGTCGTTGCGCAGGCACTGCAGCATGTAGTCGCTCATGTGTGCCAGGCTGCCCAGAGGTAAGGACAAGCTGTCCTCTGTGGGAGGCGTATCGTCATCGTCCTCCGTTTCCCCCTAGCCACGCACCAGTGATGGGCCCGACTGCGTTGGGTGCCACCCCGCTGTGAACATGCTTCATCCTCCTCCTCCTCCTCCACCTCCTCCTCATCCTCGTCCTCCTCGTCCTCCAGTAGTGGGCCCTGTCTGGCCACATTTGTACTTGGCCTCTGCTGTTGCAAAAAACCTCCCTCTGAGTTACTTCTAAGAGACTGGCCTGAAAGTGCTAAAAATGACCCCTCTTCCTCCTCCTCCTCCTGGGCCACTTCCTCTTCCATCATCGCCCTAAGTGTTTTCTCAAGGAGACATAGAAGTGGTATTGTAACGCTGATAACGGCGTCATCGCCACTGGCCATGTTGGTGGAGTACTCGAAACAGCGCAACAGGGCACACAGGTCTCGCATGGAGGCCCAGTCATTGGTGGTGAAGTGGTGCTGTTCCGCAGTGCGACTGACCCGTGCGTGCTGCAGCTGAAATTCCACTATGGCCTGCTGCTGCTCGCACAGTCTGTCCAGCATGTGCAAGGTGGAGTTCCACCTGGTGGGCATGTCGCATATGAGGCGGTGAGCGGGAAGGCCGCAGTTATGCTGTAGAGCCGACAGACGAGCAGCGGCAGGATGTGAACGCCGGAAGCGCGCACAGACGGCCCGCACTTTATGCAGCAGCTCTGACATGTCGGGGTAGTTGTGAATGAACTTCTGCACTACCAAATTCAGCACATGCGCCAGGCAAGGGATGTGCGTCAAACCGGCTAGTCCCAGAGCTGAGATGAGATTTCGCCCATTATCGCACACCACCAGGCCGGGCTTGAGGCTCACCGGCAGCAAACACTCGTCGGTCTGTTGTTCAATACCCCGCCACAACTCCTGCACGGTGTGGGGCCTGTCCCCCAAACATATGAGTTTCAGAATGGCCAGCTGACGTTTACCCCGGGCTGTGCTGAAGTTGGTGGTGAAGGTGTGTGGCTGACTGGATGAGCAGGTGGAAGCAGAGGAGGAGGAAGCCGAGTAGAAGGAGGAGACAGGAGGCAAACAATGTTGCCCTGCGATCCTTGGCGGCGGAAGGACGTGCGCCAAAGAACTCTCCGCCTGGGGCCCAGCCGCCACTACATTTACCCAGTATGCAGTTAGTGAGATATAGCGTCCATGGCCGTGCTTACTGGTCCACGTATCTGTGGTTAGGTGGACCTTGCCACAGATGGCGTTGTGCAGTGCACACTTGATTTTATCGGATACTTAGTTGTGCAGGGAAGGCACAGCTCTCTTGGAGAAATAGTGGCGGCTGGGAACAACATACTGTGGGACAGCAAGCGACATGAGCTGTTTGAAGCTGTCTGTGTCCACCAGCCTGAATGACAGCATTTCATAGGCCAGTAGTTTAGAGTTCAGGGCCAGGGATCGAGGGTGGCTAGGTGGGAATTTACGCTTTCTCTCAAAGTTCGGCTGAACCCATAAAACCCAAACATCCACGGGTCCGCTTATGCATAGTCTGAAGGCTTAACTCTTTACAGATCCAACTCTTTGCATTCCTGCCATTCAGCTTTTTGAAGAGGCCATGGTGCTTGGACGAACCCTGCGGTCTCTTTGTGGAATACCAAGCCCAGCACCATACACTGTATAATGACATTGCTTGATATTGCAGCTCAGTCCTATTTACTTGATTTGGACTGAGTTACAAAAAGGCTACATAATTCATGGACCTGATGTCGCAGGCCAAGGAAGAGGCTCCAGCACTCAACTGGGAAATGAGAACCCTTCCAACAGCTGATTGGCAGCAGTGCCAGAAGTAGAGATGGCCTTGCGGTTCGCCCGGCGGTCGTTTTGTGGCGAACTTTGCTCGTTCGCGATTCGCCGGACATGCGAACATACAGCAATGTATGGTTTTTTGCATAGCGCCGAACTTTGACCCATGACACATCCATCAGGTGGGACAGGACAGCCAATTGAGACATTTCAGCACATGGACACACCCCCAACCACACCCCCCCAACCCTATAACAGAACCTGATATGGCAGCCATTTTACATGATGTGTTTTGCCAGTGTAGGGAGTGTAGGGAGAGGTTGCATTTTGGAGCAGGGACAGTTAGGGACACCAAACACTAGCTAATAGCGCCACAAAAGTCCTTTTAAGGACTGGTATAGGTGTGCTATCGATAGGTGTGATATAGAGGGGTGTGATATACTTATAATATATGTTGGGCCTTTTCATAGGTAAATGCATTGATATCCAGTTCATTATTATCAAAATGGATGTTCATTGCCTTTAAGAGCCATGCTCGACTATAGTTGCAATTTTGTATGTCTTGAGTAGGCCAAATTAAGGTCACACAAAGCTTAATGTTATTCTTCTCATGAATATACCAGTCTGAGAAGAGGCATCCTTGTTTACTTACTTAAATTTATGACGGGAGTAAAAGATAAGCTCTGTGCAGCTGGTGATAATTACCTATACAATTAGGCATTTATAAATGAAGCAAAATACATAATATGTATATATTCATTTAATGAGCCTTAGTCCTTAGCATATGACAATCAGTAGGACATATATATATTTGTTTATATTATATTGTTATATGTTACGAAGACAACATGTATCCAGTATATTGTATATATTTCTCATTAGAAGAGTGTCTGTGAAGATGTGTGTTTTGTAACAATTAATCACATCTTTGGTATGACAGAGGAGGTACTGATATCTCTGTGAGAAAACACGGCTATTTACGAGCCATAAATTAGCAGTGTGAGACACAGAAAATGATATTTCATTTTATTAAGACTAATTTGATAGTGTGGGTGAAATTATACCATCTAGATTGGCGAATAAATAAATGATTAAATTAATGATCATCTCCATATTGAGATGTAGTCTTAGGATATTGTGAGGCTTCATTCTACCTGCAGAAGAATCTAGACTCATAATCTAGCAAAGCATAAATGATTGCTTTTATATATATATATATATATATATATATATATTATATTGATAGAAAATTCTTCGCCAAGCTAAGTGATGGATTCCCACAGGAAGAACTTATTTCAAGTCCTTTCCATTTAAGATATGGTCTAGCAAAATCCTAGATCCCTGTTATTTGTCTTAATAGTCTTACCAAAGTCATGTATGTGAAAATAGTCCAGGATGGGGCGGAAGGATACAGTTGTCTCTTCTCAGTTATATCCTTGAATGGATTTGCCCATCTTGAGGTCATGTGATGTGTAGTTGGTTAGGGGGGTAGAATGTATTTATCATTCTATATTGATGTCTAGGATTAGACATTCCCATCCTGATATCATGAGGTTTTCTCTGAACAGAAGTAATGTATATAACTTATGTTCATATTTTGATATCCTAACCTAATAATAGCTTTGTGTATAATGTGACAAGTTATTTCCACTCACATGTATTGTTAAGCTTGTAATGCTTTATATTAACGCTATATATATTCATTTGCATGTATCATTGTGTTTATTTGCTTATAAATGTTTATAACCTTGTAACCAATAAATCTGCATATTTTTATAATACCTATGTATTATTGTATAATGTAGAACTACATTTTATCATTAACGTCATCTCACGTCAAAAAGAACTTATTTATCTGAGGAAATAGTCAGACTCAGATGTGAATTGTATCAATTAGGTTGTCTACAATTCACCAGGTCATGATTTTAAGAATTTATGACAAATTTTATAAATTTAATTTTTTTATGATTAATAATTTTTATGACCATAATTAATAATTCTTAATTGAATTATTACCCACCGACATATACTTTCTAACATAGAAATTATATTATAGTGTATTTGTATTGTGCACCAGTTGTGTGCGGTACTGCTGCGATACTGCAGCTAGATAGAGGGACAAACGCTAGTGGAGTAACTAATTGCAATGGGTGCTATATACCTGTTGCCCAAAAAAAACTGCTAGAGGGCTGCAATATACCTTCTTCCACAAAATCCTGATTGAGGGGTGCTATATACCTGTTTCCGCCAAATACTGATTGAGGGGTGTTATATACCAGTTTCCGCCAACTACTGATTGAGGGGTGCTATATACCTGTGTCTGCAAAATACTGATTGAGGGTTGCTATATACCTTCTTCCACAAAATACTGATTGAGGCGTGCTATTGCTATATACCTTCTTCCACCAAATACTGATTAAGGGCTGTGATACACCTGCGTCCACAAAATACTGGTTGATGGGTGCCATATACCTGTTTACGCCAAATACTTATTGAGGGCTGCAATACACCTGCATCCACAAAATACTGATTGAGGGGTGCCATATACCTGTTTCCGCCAAATACTGATTGAGGAGTGCTATATACCTTCTTCCACCAAATACTGATTGAGGACTGCAATACACTTGCTTCCACAAAATACTAATTGAGGGGTGCCATATACCTGTTTCCGCAAAATACTGATTGAGGGATGCTATATACCTGTTTCCGCCAAATGCTAATTGAGGGGTGCCATATACCTTATTCCACTACATACTGATTGAGGAGTGCTATTGCTATATACTTTTTTCCACCAAATACTGATTGAGGGCTGCGATATACCTTTTTCCACAAATTCTGCTCTTCTCTAGGGACTTAGGCAGAGGGTTATTTAGAAAATGACAGGCAGAGGAAGAGGCAGATTGTTCCGCAGGGATGGTAGGGGTCGGGCAGGTGCACCAGGCCTGGAGCCTAAGTGGGAAGTTGGAGAAGGCGCGTGCGATAACTTTAAAGGGTGCACCAGAGTTGGTTGAGTGGTTCACTCAGCCTTCCGCTTCTGCACCCTCCTCATCCTCTGTATCTGCACCCTCCTCACTCTCTGCTGTGTACACCCCCAAAAGACACCACCACACCACCACCATAGCCCCTCCACTCGAGTCAGAGGAATTATTTTCCCATCCATTCCCAGACCTTACCGATGCACAACCATTCTTGGCATTGGATGAGGAAGAGGCGGTAGCAACGGCCGCCACCCAGCGGTGTGACGACAGTACCCAGATCAGCCCAAGGAGGGTGGTCCCCGCTGACTACTCCAAGATCTCTAATGTCAGTGGTGGTGAAGGTGACGATAATGACACGTCGACATGACGGTGCCAATCTGATGAGCGGACAGAACAGGGCAAAATGACACATGTGCTGTGCATGGAACACATCCTGAACTTAGTCGTGCAGCGATTCGTTGCCAAATACCCCAGGGTCCAGCACGTCTTGCGGCAGGCCAGAAAAATCTCTGCCCATTTTAGAAGATTTTACACGGCCATGACTCAACTTGCCCGTCAGACGTCTGATTTGTGACTGCACGACGCTTGATAGGCTTCTCCAGCAGAAACATGCTGTTAACGACTACCTGTACGAACTCTGCTGCAGGACAGGTTCTGGGGAGCTTGGTTTCTTTTCCCCGCACCAGTGGATGCTCATGAGCGACGCATGCAGACTTCTGCAGCCATTTGTTGAGATCACCAAACTGGTCAGTCGCAGTCAGGGTGCCATCAGTGACATCGTACCTTACACCTTCTTTCTGGAGCGTACATTGCATTGTGTCATTGATCAAGCCGTACCAGGAGCCGAAAGATGAGGAAGTCGCAATGATGGATGAATTCCCAAGGGGGATACTCCATCTGAGACAAGTCAGCAGGAGTCTGAAGAGGAGTCAGAGGGAGATGGTGGCTGGGGGGAGGAGGAGGAGGAGGAGGAGCAAGAAGAGCAGGCTTTAAACTTTTCAGGGATCCCTAGTGTTTTCCATGGCTGGGGGGAGGAGACCGAGGACGACATTCTCCTGGGCAATGAGCAGGAGCCAGGGCGCTCCACTGCTTACAATTTTGTGCAAATGGGGACCTTCATGCTCCAGTGTTTGAAGAGGGACCCACGTATAAAAAGCATAAAGGTCAAGGACCTGTACTGGGTGGCAACGTACTTAGACCCCCGGTACAATCACAAAATGATAGACATGTTACCAGCATCACAGAGGGCTGTCAGAATGCAGCATTTCCAGGCCTACCTGCATTCTGCTGTTGCTTGCACTGGCAGAGGAATTTCCATCCACAGCGAAACAGGTGTGGGTACCAATCCTACCGCGCCTGCAAAAAGAGGGCGGTTTGAAAATGTGTTGGTCTCTTTGGATAGGAGATCATTCTTGCAGCCAATCCATTGACAGCTGCCCTCCAGCCTCAGGGAACGCCTAGACAGGTGTCTAACTACATCAGGTTAACGGCCGATGTGGACGCTCTGAGAAGTGAGGAACCCCTTGATTACTGGGTGTGCAGGCTTGACCTGTGGCCAGAGCTGGCACAATTTGCCATGGAACTCTTGGCTTGCCCCTCATCCAGTGTCCTGTCTGAAAGGACGTTCAGCGCAGCAGGGGGGATCGTGACCGATAAGCGCACTCGCCTAGCTCACGACAGTGTGGAATACCTCACATTTTTAAAAATGAATGAGGCATGGATCTTGGAGGAATTCAACACCTGTGATGACCATGTGTAATTGAATTTCCTCATGCCAGCCCACACATATCCGCCACCACCCAGAACAAAGAATGGTCCTTGCCTTATGTATATACAGCGGCATAAAAGGCCTTTTATGTCAGATGAATGCCTAATTTTTGGGGCCTGTACTAGTGGCCGACAGTTACATATTTATCCTGTGACCGCCTAATGTACCACCACCCACAGAATACAAAGTTCTGTGCTGTCAGGTGAATGCCTATTGGAAAATGTTTGGGGCCTGCACTGGCCGACAGTTACATATTTATCCTGTGACCGAATAATGTACCTCCATCCACAGAATCCAAAGTTCTTTGCTGTCAGGTGAATGCCTATTGCCTAATTTTTGGGGACTGTACTGGCCGACAGTTAATTTTTTTAAATCTTTAGCCACATAATCACACCCCTGTCTCACTTCTCTGCCTCTCATTATGGTGGCGTATGAACCGCATTCACCATAAGGACCTTCTTATGTCACAGGGTCATGTGACTGTGCCCCTTACTCCGTACTGTGCCCCTGACCCCGTACTGTGCCCCCTTATACCCTGCATTATGCCCTCTTATACACTTTTATCTGGTCAAGGTATGGCGGTGTTATTCGGTCACTGTACAGAGGTGTTATCTAGTCAATGTAAGGCGGTGTTATCCAACAACTGAAAGGCCATAACTGTATCCCTTTCCCTGCCTGCGCCATCCTTTTGTAGACCTACTGTAGCATGAGCAGGAAAAATATGCAGATTGCAGTGCTAAGGACCTTTGCACCACAATCTGTGTCAAAAATATGCCTAACATAGACGTATTTCTATATAATAAATGATTATCATTCGGGGGTAGGGCTAATATCTTTATATTATATAGATTCTAATGTATTATACTGTGCCCTGTATTTCCCAGTAGAAAATGATCCTTGGGAAACAGTCCTCATCCCTGATCACCAGGACCAGGTAGCGCTCTGTCAGTATATGGCGGCCTCCCCTCTCCACAACGCTGCTCCGCTGTGTACTGGTGCTTATTCTGACACTAGGGCTGGGTTCACATCCTATTTTTGCCATCCATTTAATGCGTACCAAAAATGTACGCGTTAACAGATGCCTCAGACTGATGCCGTTCAGTGGCGTCCGTTCACCATACAGTTCCATGGAAGAAAATAAATTTATGTTAACGTATACATTTTTTTAATGTACTCTGCAGGATACAAAAACGTGGAGAGCTGCACATTTGTATACATCAAACCGATAGGAAATAAAAAAAAATTCTAGGCTACAGCAGAGCACATTTTTGAGAGTTTTCCTTTAAGACACATAAAAATGGCCCCTGATTAAAATACATATTTTTTGTGGCATTTTTGCCAATGATCCCCCTCTGGTATATCACTGTCCATGTTGTGGGACTATTTGTGTACTTCTAGTAAGTGTTTGCTGGCATTAAAGTGAATGGGCCCGACGCGAATGCGCGGTTCGCGAACATTTGATCGCGAACACGCGTTCGTGAATTGTCCCGGCCAATGTTCGTCCATCACTATACAGAAGGTCCACTCCTTTCTGGACCTACACTTATCTGAGTTTGATCAATATTTAACTCCTAGAAAATCCCTTTAAGACTTTTCAATTTTTTGACTTTTTATCTATCAAGGATTTGTATATGTTGCATTTGCACCTGGGCATTATGGCCCAAGAGGGGCCCCTGGGTGAACTGTAGTACTATGAATCTCATGCATCTGAGTTAAGGAGCTTTATGATGTACCTCAGCAGACACCAACAAATATTATCATATGAGTGAATAATAATAATCTTTATTTATATTGCACTGACATATTCCACAGCACTTTACAATTCAGGGGTTCAACAAACAAAATCATACACTACATAGCAACAAAGAAGTCAACAACTACCGTAAAACAAGAGGAATGTATGACACAACAGGTAAGAAATGATTGTTTAGAACAATGGTTCAGTAATCTTATAAAAATACGGGAGTATATATAATGCTGCATGAGCCAGCCACCAGCCCATAGTTATAGTGCTTCTCAGTGCAAGGGGTGTAGGGAATACAGTTGAATGGTAGATCAGGCTCTTAAGAATGGGGGGTGGGTGGTGGGGTAGATTAGGGGATGTGATAGGTCACGCTATAAAGATGTGTGTTTAGGGAGCGCCTAAAACTGTGGTTGTTAGGAATCTTATTGCTTGGAGTAGGTCAGGAGAAGTCTTGGAGATGGAATTGAGGGGTTTAAATTATGGTGCATGTTAGTTTTAGATTATTTGCAGAGAGTAGAAGACGGCTAGGGTGGTAGAGATAGAGTGGCAAACAGTGGAAGCATTGAAGTAACAGTTAGGCAGATAGATGAGCCTGGCTGCTGAGTTCAGGGTGGATTGGAGAGGGGAGAGTTTAGCGAGGGGGAGACTTATTAGCAGTGAGTTACAGTAATCAAGACAAGAATGGATCAGGGCAATAATAGTCTTTGTTGCTTCCACAGGAAGAAAAGGGCACATTATAAAGATATTTCAAGGTCTAAGAGGCATGAACAGGCAAGAGATTGAATATAGGGGTGAAGGAAAGAACAGAGCTGCCTTGGCATTATGGTAGTGCCACACATTGACAAAGAAATATCCAGTTTAGCCAAGTTAGTAGATGGTGAAAACACAAGCAGCACAGTATGTGTTTTAAAAGATTAAGTTTCAGATAGAGAGAAGACAAAGTTAGAGACATCAGTCGGGCAGTCAGTAAAATTCTATAATAAAGCAGGGGTGATCTCATGGGTTGAAGTGAGGAAATGAGCAAGAGGAATAGGAGAAGTAGAGCCAAAAAATGACACTTTGAAAGCGTGGTCAGAGAGATACAAAGACAACCAGGAGAGAGCAATGTTCCCAAGATCAATTTATTGGAGCATACTGAGTAGAAGATGGTGGTCTACAGTGTTAAATGCTGCAGAGAGATCCTGGAGAATGAGAAGAGGATAGGTCATTTGTCACTTTGGTAAGGGCAGCTCCAGTGGAGTGTAGAGGACGGAAACCAGATTGTAAGGAGTCAAGAAGAAAGTTATTAGAAATATAGCAAATGAAACAAGAATATACCAGGCACTCCAGGAATTTAAAGACGAAGGGAAGATTAGAGCTGTGTAGGATGGGTCAAGAGATGTTTGAAAATTTTGGTTAAGTGGTTAGTGACAGACGTCAGTAGTGCAGGTAATAAGTCAAGAAGAAGATAGGAGATTGGAGACCTCTTCTTCTGTGGCTGGGTCTAATGTAGAAAGTGATCCAGAGATGGTGGGCCAGGGATGGGGATCGATGATGCTTGGAGACAAGTAGATAATTTCATGCCAGATGTTTGCAATTTAGTCTTTGCATTAACATAGTAACATAATTGATAAGGCTTAAAAATACATCTGTCCATCCAGTTCAGCCTGGTATCCTGCAAGTTGATCCAAAGGATAGCAAAAAGACCGCTGTGAGGTAGGGAAAAAAATTCCTTCCCGACTCCAATCAGGCAATCAGAATAACTTCCTGGATCAACAACCCATCTCTAGTAGCTATAACCTGTAATATTACACTTCAGAAATACCCCCAGGCCGCTCTTGGACTCTTTTAGTGAATTCACCATCACCACCTCCTCAGGCAGAGAGTTACTGCTCTTACTGTAAAGAATCCTCTTCTATGTTTGTGTACAAACCTTCTTTCCTTCAGACGCAGAGGATGTCCCCTCATCACAGTCACAGTCCTGGGGATAAATAGATGATGGGAGAGATCTCTGTACTGACCCCTGATATATTTTTCTAAAGTAAATAACCCTAAATAATATTTCTGGGTCCTGTAGTCCACCCATTCCAGTTGTTACTTTAGTTGCCCTTGTCTAAACTCTCGCCAGCTCTGCTATGTCTGCCTTGCTCACAGGAGCCCAGAACTGTACACAGTACTCCATGTGTGGTCTGACTAGTGATTTGTAAAGTGACTATGTTCTCATCACGGGCATCTATGCCTCTTTTGATGCAATTCATTATCTTATTGGCCTTGGCAGCAGCTGCCTGACACTGGTTTCTACAGCTTTGTTTGCTGTTCACTAAAATTCCTAAGTCTTTTTCCATGCCAGTGTTACCCAGTGTTTTACTATTTACAGGTGGAACTCCAAAAATTTGAATATTGTGCAAAGTTAATTTATTGCAGTAATGCAACTTAAAAGGTGAAACTAACACATGAGATAGACTCATTACATGCAAAGCGAGATATTTCATGCCTTTATTTGTTATAATTTGGATGATTATGGCTTACAGCTTATGAAACCCCAAAGTCACAATTTTGAGGTACCCTTTGCTCAGGGGGTATGGATTAATTAGCTGAATAGAGTGTCACACTTTGAGCCTAGAATATTGAACCTTTTCACAAAATTCTAATTTTTAAGCTGCATTAATGCAATTCCTTTTAATTTGCATTACTGAAATAAATGGACTTTTGCACGATATTCAAATTTTTCGAGTTTCACCTGTAGTATGTACTAGTGACATGTATTTTCCCTTCCCATGTGCATAACCTCACATTTGTCAGTGTTAAACCTCATCTGCCACTTCTCTGCCCAAGCCTCCAATCTATTCAGATCGCTCTGTAGTAGTATACTGTCCTCTTCAGTGTTAATTACTTTACACAGTTTAGTGTCATCTGCAAAAATAGATATTTTAGTGTGCAAGGTTTCTACAAGATCATTAATAAATATATTGAAGAGAATAGGGCCCAATACTGACCCCTGAGGTACCCCACTAGTGACAGTGACCCAATCTGAGTGTGTACCGTTAATAACCACCCTCTTTCCTATCACTGAGCCAGTTACTTACCCACATACAGACGTTTTCTCCCAGTCCGAGCATTCTCATTTTATATACTAACCTTTTTTTGTTGTATAGTATCAAATGCTTTGGAGAAGTCAAGATATACGACATCCATTGATTCGCCGCTGTCAAGTCTAGAATTTACCTCCTCATAGAAACTGATTAAATTAGTTGGACATAAGCGATATTCATGAAGCCATGCTGATATGGCGTTATTTGCTTATTTTCATTGAGGTACTCCAAGATCTCATAGAAAACCTTCAAAAAGTTTGCCCACATGTTAAACTTATCGGCCTATAGTTTCCAGGCTCTGTTTTTGGAACATTTTTGAATATTAGCATCACATTTGCTATGCGCCAATCCTGTGGAACACTCCCTGTCAGTATAGAGTCCATAAATATTAGAAATAAGGGTCTGGCTATGACATTAGTTAATTCTCTTAGGATACGGGGGTGTATGCCATCTGGCCCTGGCGATTTGTCTATTTTAATCTTTTTAAGTCGCTGTTGTACTTCTTCCTGGGTCAGACAGGGCACTTTTAATGGGGAATTTACTTTTACATTCTGTATTTCATCTAGCAGTTTATTTTCCTCAGTAAATATAGTGGATAAAAAGATATTTGAAAGCCTTGCTTTCTCCTCATCGCTCTCTGCAACACCCCCTCATCACTCTGTAAAGGGCTGACACCTTCAGATTTATACTTTTTACCATTTATATAATTGAAGAACAGAAGGGGCCAGATGTTCAGCACAGAAATCTGTTATAGGCGCCTGCACTTTTCGGACAATGATAACTAGATTGTACATTTTTTTAGGATCAATGGCATGTATATTTCTGAATGTGCGATAAGTAGAAGTGTACTGGGATGGATGAGTATTTGTGACAGTGAAGAAGATAAGGTTTGGGTCAGAGAGCGGGAGAGGAGACCTGATGAAGTCAGAAACAGAGAAGAGGCAGAAGATGACCAGGTCAAGTGTATTACCATGTTTATGTGTCTGAGAATTAGAAAGTTGTAAAAGGTCAAAAGAGAAGGTTAGAGGTAGAAGCTGGGAAGCAGATGGGGAGATTGGGCTGTCTATGGGGATGTTAAAGTCACCCAAAATGAGAATTTGTAATTTAGAAGACAGGAAATGGTGAAGTCAAGTAGTAAAGTGATCCAGGAATTCATTGGGTGAGCCAGGAGGTCAGTATACAACCTCCACTTTCAAGGACAATGGGTGAAATACTGTGTGAATGTGGATCGCAAAAGATAAGGATATGAATGATGGTAATGGGGAAATGATCTGGAAGGCGCATTGTGGGGAAAGATGCATACCATGTGTGCTCTCAGGTTTGGGGATATGAGAAAAATGTAAGCCATTATGCTAGACCAGCAATGGAATTGGGATCAGATTGCTGAATTCAAGTTTCAGTGAGAGCCAGCAGATGAAGAGAACTTAAAAGAAAGTAGTCAGCATTCAGTTAAAAGGGGGAATTGAAGAAACACAATAAATGTCAATGAGGTTTTCAGGATTTCTATGTGAGATGAGGATAGGGTTAAAATTAGGAGAAGCTAAGGGGGCCAGGATTAGGAGAGATGTCCCCTAAAGTTAAAAGCAAAAGAATTTAAAAAAATATATAAAAAAAAAAAAGGTAAGTGGTTCAGTGATTTGTACTGTACATTGGTAAATGATGGGTTACGTTTTTTTCAAGACGCTGAATAATGCATGTGAGCTGTACATGGCTGAGGGAAGGAGAAAGGAACTAATGTAGAGAGAGTACAATGGAAGGGTAAAAAGTCGGTGAGTGTGGAGGACATAGATACAATGAACATGTTAGTAATTGTGTGTTTCTCATAGCATACCTGTCTCTTGTCTTGTTTAACTGCCATGTTTAACTGTAAGAAACCTTGTCATGACACTTCACCTAAAACGGCTTATGCACTTGTTCCAACCTTGCCCTCATGCCACCCTTATAACATGTCTAAATTTATAGGGGAGTATGTGCTAAGCTCTATACTGATTAATCTCCTTTACTCTATTGATCAGCTAAACTTAGCACCTTAGAAGGAAATACTATGCAGAGATAAGCAAATATATTGGCCTACTTGTATCATAAAAGGATCACTGACAACAGTTACAAAGATAATTTCAGCTCCGAGTATCTCATATGTACCATGAATGAATGTTAGACAATAGATGTTGAGAAATTAGTTAAATGCTTTGCGAAATACATTGCCGATTAAAATATTGTGTATGGCATTTTTAACTTCTTCATTTCTTAAACTATAAATCAAAGGATTCAGTGTTGGTGTCACTGCTAGGTAAAGCACTGAAAATATTTGGTCACTATCTTACGCGTGATCCGATGGTGGTATCATATACATACATAGTAAGGTCCCAAAAAATATTAGAAGGATGGTAAGGTGAGAGCTACAAGTGGAGAAAGCTTTTTTCCTTTGACCAATAGAGCTAAAGCCTAGAATATTTGCTAGAATTTTACTGTAGGACATCAAAATAAGCAAAAAAGGACATAGACCCACCCAAGCCTCCACCAATATCATTGTTTTTAACTTGTAGATATCACCACAAGAAATTGTTATCAATGTTTTCATGTCACAAAAGATTTGTTTGATGTGTGTTGATCTGCAGAAGGATAAACGTGATGCAAATATTGTGAGAAAAAGGGAATTACTGAATCCAAAGACCCAGCAACCGGTCACCAGAAGGTCACACTTTCTCTTCTCCATAAGTAGCATGTAATGTAATGGAAAGCAGATTGCAACATAACGATCATAGGACATCATGGTCAACAACCAAACCTCAGTGCAAACAAAAGAATTGAAAAAGTACATTTGTGTAAAGCAAGCAGTAAATGAAATCCGATTGTTTCCAGTAATAATGATGTCCATTAATTTTGGAAGTGCCACTGAACTGTACAGGACATCTACAAAGGATAGATTCAGTAGGAAAAAATACATTGGTTTCTGTAGCTGAGGATCCATAAAGATTATTACAAATATTAATATGTTCCAAAGTAGACATATGAGGTAGAGAGAAAGAAATATTGGAAATAAAAATACTTTTTGACCAAAAATATTGGAGAAAGCTACTATATAGAAGTCCATAAAATGTGTCACATTCTCCATAGAATTAAACTAAGGCTGAACCAAACCTACAGTTTCCAAAAGACAGTAACAGTGAGTATTATCTAATTTTAGTAGGACTGGGGTATTTGTTGGAGTTTACCTGAAGAGGAAGAATTTTGTTGGGGTTCCTGAGGTTGTTGCTGCAGCTTTCAAAAAAACTCAGACTAAATTGTCCTAAGCCATCTGTTCTTCCTTTTTTTTTTTTTTTTTTTTCCTTTAGGTTTCTTTCTTACAAGTAAAAATCGAATAATCTAATTGTGAAACAAATTGAGAATTTTAACATAAAATGAAAATAATAAAAAATAGAAAACTGTATGTTTCTAGACAAAAATACAAAACAATATCTCCACCAAAACAAATAAAATGAGATCTTGTGAAAGATTTGATAAAATGCACCCTTATGGCTTTTCCTTTCAGTTCAGTCATTTATTAAGACCAACGTTTCAGACGCTGGTCTTAATAAGCCCCTGTGCTGGCCGAAGTTATGAAGAGGCGCTAGCATCTGCATAAGGGTCCATTCACACGTCCGTAATTTGGGTCCGCATTCGTTCCGCAATTTGCGGACCCATTCACTTTCAATGGGGCTGGAACGGATGCAAATCCACATTTCCTGGATCCGCATCCGTTTTTTCGGGATCCGTTTTTTCGGGATCCGCAATTTCGTTCCTGGAAAAAATAGAACATGTCCTATTCTTGTTCGTAATTGCGGACCAGAAAAAGGCATTTTCTATTAGGGTCCATTCACACGTCCGTAAGTGTTTTGCGGATCCGCAAAACACGGACACCTGCAATGTGCGATCCGCAATTTGCGGATCCACACATCACAGACACTATAATAGAAAATGCCTTTTCTGGTCCGCAATTGCGGACAAGAATAGGACATGTTCTATTTTTTCCAGGAACGAAATTGCGGATCCCGAAAAAACGGATCCCGAAAAAACGGATGCGGATCCCGAAAAAATGGATGCGGATCCAGGAAATGTGGATTTGCATCCGTTCCAGCCCCATTGAAAGTGAATGGGTCCGCAAATTGCGGAACGAAGGCGGACCCAAATTACGGACGTGTGAATGGACCCTTATAGTGTCTGTGATGTGCGGATCCGCAAATTGCGGATTGCACATTTCAGGTGTCCGTGTTTTGCGGATCCGCAATTTGCGGATCCGCAAAACACTTACGGACGTGTGAATGGACCCTAACTTTGACGTATCGAGTGATGGTCTAAATGTAAGACCGCTTCCAAGACCATTTTCTAAGCCTAAAACAGGGGGAGAAAATTATGAATGAGACGTGCCTGCTGGCTTCTGACATTACCTAAGTCTGCTTTAGTTTTAATGCAGATTCAGGTCCCCTAAAAAAAAGTTGAATAAAGTTTTCACACATATTAACAAATATTAAACTGCAAATGCTTTTTTCCAATTATATATTTTTATATATAAACTTATTGACAAAAAAAATAACACACATAGATAGACATGTGGGATTGCTGCAAAACGTGGTATGTAGTTATGTCTCAGGCAGATAAATAATTACAGGTGTGGTCTGATTAGACACTGGAAAAGTGTTTCCCCTGCTGAAATGCAAAAAGTTTATCAGAGGCTGTACCTCTTGGTGAGAGTTCATTGACTGCTAGATATGCCTCTAAGATGCACTCAAAGATGTTTGTCCCAGATGACAGGGTTTGAGAGGTGGTTATCTTCGGACTGAGATAAGCAAGATGTTTTTTTCAATGAATTGTTTACCATCTAGGCAATTCTTACCTAGCTGTTAGGAGGTGTTGGGAGCATTGGTTACGTGAAATATGCAAAATGGACAGGCCCCAGATGGCCCAAATAGACCACCTGTAGAGAGGATTGTTTGATCCATCGACAATCATGAGCAGCTCCCATGGTTATTTTGTATACCATCCCGACAAAAGGCTGCACCTTAAGTACACACTCCTGTGTTTGCCCGGACCATTTCCAAGCACATAGCAGAAGGAAATCTAATGGAGGCCATTTTGTTTCCTGTCATTAACAGCCAGCCACCTTCATTTGCACTGGTATTGTGAATTAGAAACCTGGACTGCTATGAATTGAAACCGTATCATCAACAACATTCAGGTTTTAGAATAGAGGACTTGAGGTGTTCACTTCTATCCTGCCTTTGCTGTGGAGTGACACACTGCCCTAACTTCTGGTGTAATGATCTGGGGAGCCATCGCATATGTCAATCAGCTTAATAGTGATATGAAGGACACTAAGAGCTCAGCGATATGTACAGGACATTCTGCAGACACATTTGTTGCCACTCTTGGTGCCAACTAGCATTTTTTTCAGAAGGTTAATGCTCACCCACTCACAGCAAGGGTTTATTGGTGCTCTGTCTGCCAGATTTTAAGGCTTCCTTGGCATCCTGGTCACCAGATTTTTTACCTATCGAGTATTTATGGGGCCAGCTGGGGTGCCAGCTTCAGCAACCTATGAGTGTGCAGGATCTACAGGCACAACTAACATCTCTGGACAAATGTGCCACAGGATTCCATACAGAACTAGTATGCTTTTCTATGCCCAATAATATCTCATCCTGATCCAGGTTAGAAGCGGCCCAACAGGTCCTAGAGTCTCTATTCAATTGTGCAGTTTTCCCCAATAAAACATATCCTGTAACCACTTACATGTATCATCATAACTAGAGATGAGCGAAACGAAGCTGACAAAGTGAAATTCAATCCGAATTTCAGGAAAAGTTTGATTTGCAACGAATGTGAATTTCCCCGGGCTTCGTGATAACGAATCACATTTTTCCTAATATGGCTGCTGTACATGTGAAAACATGGGGCAAGGAACTCTGGGAAGGGAGGATCACCCAGATTGACATGCCTGCATGCAGCCAATCAGCAGCCAGCCAGCCCTGTGATGTCACAGCCCTATAAATACGGCAGACATTTTCTAGCGTTCTGAGTGCAGGGACAGATGTGAGAAAGTGCTAGGGACAGAAATAGGAAAAATCTCATTGTGAAAAAAAACCCTGATAAAACGATTTATAAGTGCAGGGAAAGGAGAGGAAGGAATCATTTCACATCTTAGTGCAGGGAGAAATGTCAGAAGGCAATAAAGACAGTGATAGGAAAAAATAATTGTTAAAAAAAAAGCGATTTACAAGTGCAGGGAAAGATTATTTGGGGATCCAAATAGCCATTAGACAGCTGTCATTCCAGCAATTTGTTTTCGGGGTGCAAGTGCTATGTCAAAAAGCCTTTAGTGGCTTATATCTGTGAAAAAAGAAAAATATATACGCAGTTCACTTCTGCAGCTAGATGAGGTGAAAGCATTTAGTGGCGTATTTTATTACAAAAAGAAAAATATATACGCAGTTCACTTCTGCAGTTATATGTGGTGAAAGCATTTAGTGGCCTATTTCAGTGCAAAAATAAAAATATATACTCAGTTCACTTCTGCTGCTATATGAGGTGAAAACGTTTAGTGGCGTATTTCAGTACAAAAATAAAAATATATACGCAATTCACTTCTGCAGTTAATTGTGGTGAAAGCGTTTAGTAGCATATTTCAATACAAGAAGAAAAATATATTGTCAGTTCACTGTTGCAGCTATTTGCGATAAAAGCGTTTAGTGAAGTATTTCAGTACTAAAAGAAAAATATATACGCAGTTAACTTCTGCAGCTATATTTGGTGAAGGCGTTTAGTGGTGTATTTCATTATAAAAAGAAAAATATATACGCAGTTCACTGTTGCAGTTATTTGCGGAAAAAGAGTTTAGTGGCCTATTTCAGTACAAAAAGAAAAATATATACGCAGATCACTTCCCCAGTTATATGTGGTAAAAGCGTTTATTGGCGTATTTCAGTACGAGAAGAAAAATATATTCTCAGTTCACTTCTGCAGTTATATCTGGTGAAAGCGTTTATTGCCGTATTTCAGTACAAAAAAATATATATATATATACGCAGTTCACTGCTGCAGTTAGTAACATAGTATATAAGGCCGAAAAAAGACATTTGTCCAGCCAGTTCGGCATTTTATCCTGCAAGTTGATCCAGAGGAAGGCAAAAAAAAACTGTGAGGTAGAAGCCAATTTTCCCCACTGAAGGGGGAAAAAATTCCTTCCCGACTCCAATCAGGCAATCAGAATAACTCCCTGGATCAACGACCCTTTTGTAGTAGCTATAGCCTGTAATATTATTACACTCCAGAAATTCATCCAAACCTCTCTTTAATTCTTTTATTGTACTCACCATCACCACCTCCTCAGGCAGAGAGTTCCATAGTCTCACTGCTCTTACCGTAAAAAATCCTTTTCTATGTTTGTGTACAAACCTTCTTTCCTCCAGACGCAGAGGGTGTCCCCTCGTCACAGTCACAGTCCAGGGGATAAACAGATGATGGGAGAGATCTCTGTACTGACCCCTGATATATTTATACAATTAGATCTCCCCTCAGTCATCTTTTTTTCTAAAGTGAATAACCCTGATGTTGATAATCTTTCAGGGTACTGTAGTTTCCCCATTCCAGTTATTACTTTAGTTGCCCTCCTCTAAACCCTCTCCAGCTCTGCTATGTCTGCCTTGTTCACAGGAGCCCAGAATAGTACACTGTACACCATGTGTGGTCTGACTAGTGATTTGTAAAGTGGTAGGACTATGTTCTTATCACGGGCATCTATGCCCCTTTTGATGCAACCCATTATCTTATTGGCCTTGGCAGCAGTTGCCTGACACTGGTATTTACTGCTTAGTTTGCTGTTTATAAAAATTCCTAGGTCCTTTTCCATGTCAGTGTTACTGAGTGTTTTAGCAATTAGTATCTACGGGTGATTTGCATTATTCCTTCCCATGTGCATAACCTTACATTTGTCAGTGTTAAACCTCATCTGCCACTTCTCTGCCCAAGCCTCCAATCTATCCAGATTCATCTGTAGCTGTATATTGTCTTCTTCAGTGTTAATTACTTTACACAGTTTAGTGTCATCTGCAAAAATTTATATTTTACTGTGCAAGCTTTCTACAAGATCATTAATAAATATATTGAAGAGAATAGGGCCCAATACTGACCCGCGAGGTGAGGTACTCCGCTAGTGACAGTGACCCAATCTGAGTGTGTACCATTAATAACCACCCTCTGTTTTCTATCATTGAGACAGTTACTTACCTACATACTCCCATTTTCTCTCATTTTATATACTGGATTCCAAAAAAGTTGGGACACTATACAAATCGTGAATAAAAACTGAATGCAATGATGTGGAGGTGCCAACTTCTAATATTTTATTCAGAATAGAACATAAATAACGGAACAAAAGTTTAAACTGAGAAAATGTACCATTTTAAGGGAAAATATGTTGAATCAGAATTTCATGGTGTCAACAAATCCCCAAAAAGTTGGGACAAGGCCATTTTCAACATTGTGTGGCATCTCCCCTTCTTCTTACAACACTCAACAGACGTCTGGGGACCGAGGAGACCAGTTTCTCAAGTTTAGAAATAGGAATGCTCTCCCATTCTTGTCTAATACAGGCCTCTAACTGTTCAATCGTCTTGGGCCTTCTTTGTTGCACCTTCCTCTTTATGATGCGCCAAATGTTCTCTATAGGTGAAAGATCTGGACTGCAGACTGGCCATTTCAGTACCCGGATCCTTCTCCTACGCTGCCATGATGTTGTGATTGATGCAGAATGTGGTCTGGCATTATCTTGTTGAAAAATGCAGGGTCTTCCCTGAAAGAGATGACGTCTGGATGGGAGCATATGTTGTTCTAAAACCTAAATATATTTTTCTGCATTGATGGTGCCTTTCCAGACATGCAAGCTGCCCATGCCACACGCACTCATGCAACCCCATACCATCAGAGATGCAGGCTTCTGAACTGAGCGTTGATAACAACTTGGGTTGTCCTTGTCCTCTTTGGTCCGGATGACATGGCGTCCCAGATTTCCAAAAAGAACTTTGAATCGTGACTCGTCTGACCACAGAACAGTCTTCCATTTTGCCACACTCCATTTTAAATGATCCCTGGCCCAGTGAAAATGCCTGAGCTTGTGGATCTTGCTTAGAAATGGCTTCTTCTTTGCACTGTAGAGTTTCAGCTGGCAGCGGCGGATGGCACAGTGGATTGTGTTCACTGACAATGGTTTCTGGAAGTATTCCTGAGCCCATTCTGTGATTTCCTTTACAGTAGCATTCCTGTTTGTGGTGCAGTGTCGTTTAAGGGCCCGGAGATCACGGGCATCCAGTATGGTTTGCCGGCCTTGACCCTTACGCACAGAGATTGTTCCAGATTCTCTGAATCTTCGGATGATGTTATGCACAGTTGATGATGATAGATGCAAAGTCTTTGCAATTTTTCGCTGGGTAACACCTTTCTGATATTGCTCCACTATCTTTCTGCGCAACATTGTGGGAATTGGTGATCCTCTACCCATCTTGGCTTCTGAGAGACACTGCCACTCTGAGAAGCTCTTTTTATACCCAATCATGTTGCCAATTGACCTAATTAGTGTTAATTGGTCTTCCAGCTCTTCGTTATGCTCAAATGTACTTTTTCCAGCCTCTTATTGATACTTGTCCCAACTTTTTTGGGATTTGTTGACACCGTGAAAATTGGAATCAACGTATTTTTCTTTTAAAATGATACATTTACTCGGATTAAACGTTTGATCTGTCATCTACGTTCTATTACAAATAAAATATTGACATTTGCCATCTCCACATCATTGCATTCAGTTTTTATTCACAATTTGTTTAGTGTCCCAACTTTTTTGGAATCCGGTTTGTACTAACCTTTTATGTGGTACAGTGTCAAATACGTTGTAGAAGTACAGATATCCAACATCCACTGATTCACCACTGTCAAGTCTAGAACTTACCTCCTTATAGAAACTGATTAAATTAGTTTGACATGACCGATTCCTCATAAAGCCATGCTGATATGATGTTATTTGCTTGTTTTCATTGAGATCCTCCAAGATAGCATCTCTTAGAAAACCTTCAAACAGTTTACCCACAACAGATGTTAAACTTACCGGCCTATAGTTTCCGGGGTCTGTTTTTGTACCCTTTTTGAATATTGTTACCACATTTGCTATGCACCAATCCTGTGGAACAGTCCCTGTCAGTATAGAGTCTGTAAATATCAGAAATAAGGGTCTGGCTATGACATTACTTAATTCTCTTATAAAAAAAAATTATAAGTGCAAGATAATGCACCTGAGGCGAAAAACCCAAGAGCAGAATATAAAATCAGTGATACAGTCCTAACCTCAGTATCTGAGGAAAGGCATTTAGGGGTCATTATTTCAGAAGACTTAAAGGTAGGCAGACAATGTCATAGAGCAGCAGAAAATGCTAGCAGAATGCTTGGGTGTATAGGGAGAGGCATTACCAGTAGAAAGAGGGAGGTGCTTATGCCACTCTACAGATCACTAGTGAGACCTCATTTGGAGTATTGTGCTCAGTACTGGAGACCATATCTCCAGAAGGATATTGATACTTTGGAGAGAGTTCAGAGAAGAGCTACTAAACTAGTACATGGATTGCAGGATAAAACTTACCAGGAAAGATTAAAGGACCTTAACATGTATAGCTTGGAAGAAAGACAAGACAGAGGGGATATGATAGAAACTTTTAAATACATAAAGGGAATCAACAAGGTAAAAGAGGAGAGAATATTTAAAAGAAGAAAAACTGCTACAAGAAGACATCGTTTTAAATTAGAGGGGCAAAGGTTTAAAAGTAATATCAGGAAGTATTACTTTACTGAAAGAGTAGTGGATGCATGGAATAGACTTCCTGCAGAAGTGGTAGCTGCAAATACAGTGAAGGAGTTTAAGCATGCATTGGATAGGCATAAGGCCATCCTTCATATAAGATTGGGCCAGGGGCTATTCATAGTATTCAGTATTTTGGGCAGACTAGATGGGCCAAATGGTTCTTATCTACCGACACATTTTATGTTTCTATGTTTCGATATGGGGGTGTATGCCATCTGGTCCTGGCGATTTGTCAATTTTAATCTTTTTAAGTCGCTGTTGTACTTCTTCCTGGGTCAGACAGGGCACTTTTATTGGGGTATTTACTTTAACATTCTGCATTTCTTCTGACAGTAAATTTTCCTCAGTGAATACAGTGGGAAAAAAAACATTTAATAGCTTTGCTTTCTCCTCATCGCTCTCTGCAACTTTCCCCTCATTGCTATGTTAAGGGCCGACACCTTCAGATTTATACTTTTTACCATTTATATAATTGAAGAACATTTTAGGGTTAGTTTTGCTCTCTTTGGCAATTAATCTCTCGGTCTCTAGTTTGGCGGCTTTTAATTGTTTTTTACATATTCTATTTCTAGTTATTTGCGGTAAAAGAGTTTTGTGATGTATTTCAGTACTAAAAGAAAAATGTATATGCAGTTCACTTCTGCAGCTATATGTGGTGAAAGCGTTTAGTGGCGTATTTCAATACAGGTAGAAAAATATATTCTCAGTTCACTTCTGCAGTTATATGTGGTGAATGCGTTTAGTGACGTATTTCAGTACAAAAAGAAAAATATATACACAGTTCACTTCTGCAGTTCAGGGCCGTCTTTGCCGCAGGGCAAAAGGGGCAGCTGCCCCGGGCCAGTTGCTCCTGGGGGCCCAAGGGAGCTCCGTTTCCCGACTCCCATTCACTAGTCACTAGGTTAAAACATTCGGGGCCTGGGCCCCTGATGTTTTGTCTCAGGCCCCGAATGTCCTGCCTGCCTGCCTGCTAAATACAACTGTATTGCTGTACACAGAACGGCAATACAATTGAATCTAATATACACTGTCTGGGAAGAGGTGAAGGACCTGTGGTGACATCACAGGTCATATGATTAGCAAAACAGGCTGTGATAGGATGACCTGGATGATGTCACCATCATGTGACCAGTGCAGGATTGGACCGGAGTGAAAAGGAGAAGGAGCCTAATGCTGATGTCTGTATATGAGGAGAGGTAAGTGAAGGGAGAGGCAGAGCAATGCTGGGGGTTGTAGTTATTTAACTAGGATGTATGTTAGGGCTGAAGGGAGGGATGTTATTGACATGGAACTGTGTGCTTGGAGGTGGCTGGGGGAGGGAGTGATGTTATTTACACGGGACTGTATGTTGAATGTGGATGGTGGGGGGGAATGATGTTTATGTACATGGGACTTAATGTTTAGGCTACGTTCACACTTGGGTTTGGGGATCCGCTTGTGAGATCCGTTTTAAGGCTCTCACAAGCAGCCCCAAATGCATCAGTTTAACCCCAATGCATTCTGAATGGATGCGGATCCATTCAGAATGCATTCGTTCGGCTCCGTACAGCCCCCTGTTCCGTTTTGGAGGCGGACCCCAAAATGCTGCAAGCAGCGTTTGTGTCCGCATGGCCTTGCGGAGCCAAATGGATCCGTCCTGACTTACAATGTAAGTAAATGGGGACGGATCCCTTTGCATTGACACAAAATGGTGCAATTGTAAACGGATCCGTCCCCCATTGACTTTCAATGTAAGTCAGGACGGATCCGTATTGGGACTTAGAAATTCAAATCTAATACAAACGAATAGGTCCTGAACGGATGCATTAGTTTGTATTATCGGTGCGGATCCGTCCTGTACAAGTACAGGACAGATCCGCACGAACGCAAGTGTGAAAGTAGCCTTAGGGGGTGATTCTTACATGGGATTGTGCGTTGGAGGCGGCTGGGGAGGAGGTGATGTTATTTACATGGGACTGTATGGTGGAGGGAGGATTTTAACTGCAGGGGGCACTGCAGATCCAGGGGACATTATAGGTGGTCTTATTACTACTGGGGGCTCTATAGGAGGGTCTTATAGATACGCCTTTTTTCTACTAAGCGCACTATGGGGGCCTTATTACTACTGAGGGGTCTGTAGGGAGCTTTAGTACCACTGGGGGAACAATAGGGGGCTTTATTTTTACTGGGGACTCTGTGAGGGTATTATTAATATGGGAGGGCTCTTCTAATAATGGGGGCATTGTTGAGGAGCATTATCAAGGTTGGGTCAGTGTTACTAATGAGGGCATTCTAGAAGGGAATTACTATTGGTGGGACTATGAGAAGCACTATTACTACGGGGGGCAGTAATGTTTCTTCAGGATAGTATTTGGGGGTATTGGGGGGGGCAGGGGCGTAACTAAATGCTCATGGGCTCCGGTGCAAGAGTTCAGCTTGGGCGCCCCCCTTCCCTCAGTGCATTGTGTGTCTTCTTATGCGGCACAAGTGTCTTTGGGCCCCTTCAGGCTCCTGGGCCCGGTAGCGACTGCTACCTCTGCACCCCCTATAGCTACACCCCTGTGGGGGGGCACAGCAAGCAGCAGGATAACACTGTGGGGACTCCAGTTGGGGGATAATGATAGAATGTGAGGAAGCTAAGAGGTCTGTGTGTCACACTCTGCAGAGACGAGGCGGCTGAGAGAAGTTGTCCAGACCAAGTGGAGAAGATGATGAGAGAGAAGATCTACAGAGAGGATGATGACAGAGAGGAGACGTCACCTAGAGGCCCTGGACGTGACAGGAAACTGCTGCTGTATAGCAAGTACAGCAAAGTGCGGGGGGGGGGGGGGGGGCGGGATCCAGGGGGCCCAAGTAAATTCTTGCCCAGGGTCCAATCAATATTAAAGACGGCCCTGCTGCAGTTATATGTGCTGAAAGCGTTCAGTGAAAGAGTTTAGTAGCGTTTTTCATTACAAAAAGAAAAATATATACGCAGTTCACATCTGCAATTTTTTGTGGTGAAAGAGTTTAGTGACTTATTTCAGTATTAAAAGAAACATATATACACAGTTCACTTCTGCAGATATATGTGGTGAAAGCATTTAGTGACGTATTTCAGTACAAAAAGAAAAATATATTCTCAGTTCATTTCTGCAGTTATATGTGGTAAAAGCATTTATTGGCGTATTTCAGTACAAAAATATAAAAATATTCACAATAAACTTCTGCAGTAATATGTGGTGAAAGTGTTTAGTGGCGTATTTCAGCACAAAAAGAAAAATATATACACAGTTTATTTCTGCAGTTATATGTGGTGAAAGCATTTAGTGGCCTATTTCAGTACAAAAAGAAATATATATTTGTCGCTTTTAGGGGTGTTTAAATTTAATTTTTATTTATTTAGTTCAGCTAACAGTATGTCAGACAGAGAAGTGCCAGGCCCTGCACAGGGGAGTGTCAGAGGTCTAAATGTTTTTGGCGCAAGGCACAGGTCGTAGCAGAGTAAGGGGGTGTGGCACCAAGAGTCGCATCAAGAGGCTTGAGCTCCCGGTGTCATCTAGCGGTCGTGTTTTGACCAGCAACCCAGTGGTTCTTGATTGGTTTACTCGGTCATCCACTTTATCCCAAGTGACATCAGACACCTCCAGCCAACAATCGGTGGGTTTGTCAGACACAACCCTTATTGACAAGGCCCGGGAGCAGGCCCTGTGACCTCACCTGTCCTCAACCTGCCTGTGTCCTTTTCTGTTTTTTAAGACAGAGAAGTTATGTATGCTGTGGAATCAGCTCCACTATGCAGCGAGGGCGAGCTACTAGAGGACAGTCAACAGCTACTGCCCAGCCAAGATCTGGAGGAGACATCCTCAGCTTCCTTCGCTAGGCGGGCATCTAGTGATGAGGAGAGTGGCGTGGGAGCTGGTATTGCGACCGCTGAGGAGGACATCAGTGACGTTTAGACAGTACTCGATGGTGATGAAGCCGATCGCACTTGGAAGCCGGGTGAAGAAGGGACTTCGTCATCATCAGGAGAAGAGGGTGGCAGCTTGCCCATGAGGCAACGGATGATCCAGAAAGTCGCTAGCGTGGCCCGGAGTCAGCAGGGTGGCAGCAGTGGGAGGTCGGAAGCCAAATGGGCACGGGGTAGACCACCTGGTTTGCAGCAGCCTACCTGCATGGAAAGGTGTGGTGCACGGGTTCACGGAAGCAGAGGCGGTAGCAGTCAGCCAGTGTAAAGTGTTGGGGTAAAATAAGCTACTCGGCGGTGTGGCAGTTTTTTGTGAAGCCTCCGGAGGAGTTCAACATGGCCATATGTAGAATATGTGGTCAGAAGGTGAAGCGTGGCCAGGGTGCCATTGTTGGCACCATGGCCCTGCGTCAACATATGCAGAATCACAATATAGTGGCCTGGGAGAACCGTGGCTCCGATGTGGTGGTCCAGCCTGCCGAAACAACCGCTGCATCACTTAGTGGCACGCTGCACCCAATTTCAGACAGTCAAGGCTCCACAACTTCAGCCGAAGGGAGCTGTCTGTCGTTCCCATCGTCTGCTGTTCCTGATGCTCCTGATCCTCCTACTACTCGTCAGTCATTCCATCAGCAATCAATCAGCAAAGCGATTGCCAAAGACAACAGTATGCGTGCACGCATCCAACGGCGCAGAAGCTGAACGTGCTATTGTCAAAGTTGCTGGTGCTGTAGTCCCTCCCATTCCAAGTGGTGGACTCTGAACCTTTCAGAGAACTGATGATTTGTGCCGAGCCGAGGTGGAGAGTCCCAAGCCAAAATTTATTTGCCAAAAAGGCAGTACCAGCCCTGCACAAGCATGTAGAACAGAAAGTGGGCCAGTCCTTGAGCCTGTCGTTGGCTGCCAAAGTGCACGGCAGCGGCGTTGTGTGGAGCTGTAATAACGGTCATGGACAATACATTTCTTTTATGGCCCACTGGGTGAATGTGGTTCCTGCACAACCAAACCAGCAACTTGGTCAGGTCACGCCGCTTCCGCATCCACGTTGTCATGCCGTTGGTCCAGCGACAATGTCAGTTTCTGCCTCCTCATTCTCCACCATGTCCTCAGCATCCACTGCAGGGATAAGTCACAGTGCCCCTCCATCATACCACATGTGCAGGGCACGGCGGTGTCACGCTGTTCTGCACCTGGTTTGCCTTATCGAACGGAGTCGCATAGGGGAGGAACTGCTCCATGTCCTTTAGCAAGAAATTGAATCCTGACTTTCTCCGCAACAACTGAAAATCGGAACCATGGTGACCGGCAACGGGAAGAACATGTTATCGGCGCTGCATCAAGGAAGGCTGAGCCATGCGCCCTGCATGGTACACGTGTTCAATCTGGTTTTCAAGCGGTTCCTGAAGTCTTCCACCCATCTGCAAGACATCCTAAAAATGGGCATGAAACTTTGCATGCACTTCAGCCACTCGTACAGCGCAAAGCACACCCTCCTTGAGCTGCAGCGGCAGAACGCGCATCCCCAACATAGGCTAATTTTAGAAGTTTCTACCCGTTGGAATTCTACCCTCCATATGTTAGACTGACTATATGAACAGAGAAAGGCCATCAATGATTTCTTGATGATGCAAGCGGATAGGAGTACTCCCCTGTGTAACTTCGATGTCATCCAGTGACAGCTCATGCATGACACCTGCCGTTTGCTCACGCCCTTTGAGGATGCCACGTTATTTGTCAGTCCCCAGGACTACCGGATGAACAACGTCATTCCACTGCTTCATGTCCTGAAACAGATAGTGGTAACAATGGCTGGTCAGGGGACTGGAGACGTGGCGTCTAGATCTCACGGCCACATGAGCCCTGTGGGTGCTGCACTGGGAGAGGAGGAGGAGGGGGAGGAGGACATTGGAGCACAGGCAATGTGTAGCGAAATGGGTGGTTTTTCTATTCAGGTGACAGGAGAGGAGGAGCAGCAAGAGGAGCTACAGAGCGATGAGGAAAACAAGAAAGAGGACCCAGACACACAGTGGCAGTATGCAGTGGAGATGGAGGCAGGTAGTCCCTCCGAGTCACTTGCACAAATGGCCCGATGCATGCTCACTTGCTTGCGTAGTGACAGCCGAATTGTCACCATTCGGCAGAGGGGTGACTTCTGGCTCTCCACCTTGTTGGACCCTCGCTACCGGTCTTTTTACACCCATTGAGAGGGAGGACAACTGAACTACTGCAGAGACATCCTATGTAGTCAGTTGGTCGCTGCCTATCTGCGCCATCCTCTTGCAGGTCTGACTGGGGGGCCCTCTGTGCTCACGTTCCACTGCCATGGCTGCTGGGAGTGGTGGAATGGCCGGAGCAGTACCAGCTCCATCAGCAGCAGCCTGAGTCTACAGTCGCTGATGAGTAGCTTTCTTCACCTGCATAGTAAAGAAACTACTCACAAGCAGCAGAAGGTAGACCTGAAGCTGGACCTTAACCAGCAGGTGGTGGCATACTTGGAGTGCACCCTGCCAGCCATCATTGAAGATCCACTGGACTACTGGGCAGCCAAACTGGATTTGTGGCCGCAACTGGCCGAGTTTTCCCAGGAAAAGCTGTCCTGCCTGGCCAGTAGTGTGGCATCAGAGTGGGTGTTTAGTGCGGCGGGGGCCATAGTTACCCCAAGGAGACCTCGCCTTTCCACCCAAAATGTGGAGAGACTGACCTTCGTCAAGATGAATCAGGCATGGATTAGCCAGGATTTCCAACCACCAATTCCTGATGCATCAGACTAAATTATCCATGGTGCCACACCAACACTTTGACAAAAAAGACCGATTTCTTCTGGCTACCTGCTACCTACCTGGCTACCTACTACTCTGATGCTGCCACCCTCTGATGCCACACATCTGATGCAAAGTGCTCCTTCTTTCACCCACCTTCGTCAGCGGGTACTGGTATTTCCACCTACCGCCCCACTTTGTCACCGGGTCACTTTGTGGTCTGATGCTGCTGCTGCTGCCATCTTCACACTATGTCACCTTCACACTCTGTGGCATCCTGATGCTGCTGCTGCTATCTCCACACTATGTCACCTTGCCACTCTGTGGTATCCTGATGCTGCTGCTGCCATCTCCACACTCTGTCACCTTGCCACTCTGTGGTATCCTCCTAATGCTGCTGCTATCGCCACCTCCATACTCGTCATTGTGCCACTCGGTGGCCACCTCAAGACTCTGTAGTTGTGTCACTCGGTGGCCTCCTCATTCTGCTGCCAACTCCAGACTCTGTCATTGTGCCACTTTGTGGCCTTCCCCTGAGGCTGCCAACTCCATACTGTGTTATTGTGCCACTCTGTGTTCTCCTCATGCTGCCACCACCTCCAGACTCTGTCATTGTGCCACTATGTGGCCTCCTGATGCTGGCGCCACCTCCAAACCCTGTCATTGGGCCACTCTGTGGCCTCCTCATGCTGCTTCCACCTCACCACAATGTCATAGGGCCACTTTGTGGACTTCTCATGCTGTTCCCACCCTCCCCACTTCATGAGTGGTCCACTATTTTGGCTTTCAGCCTGGCTGACATCATCATCTATTTGACCTTTCTTCTGATCTGTCAGAAGGAAGGAAAAATGAGACATACAACGGTTCTTGTCTGTAAGGGAGCTGTAAGGCCTGTATGGTCCCATCAGAATTGGCTTATGATTTGGTAGCCAAAAGCAGGAGTGGGTACAAAACACAGAAGACATGCAAATATTCCATTCATGTGTCATCTCTGTTTTAGATCCACTCCTGTTTTTGTGGGCATTAGCAATACTGATGGATTACAGACCAAACGCTGACCGAGTGAAGGCGGATGCTCCACAGACTGGATCAATTTTTTTGTGGGTTATTGTTCTGACGGATCAGAGGAAGGCCAAAATAATCAGTGACATCAACACAAACTTACTGCTGACACCCTCTCCACTCTGTCAGGGGGCTCTACTTGTATTAGTGTTTAATAGAACAGGTTCTGTAGACATCTATGTGGAATCAGCTGATGACGGTGTAAAAAGAGTGCGCTTCTTCTTGGCGCTAACATCGACCTGTAAGGCTGAGTTGATACTTCAGTAGTTATTTGGTCAGTTTTGGTCCCATTACTGCCCAAATAAGTGAAGTGTGCAGTGATTCTAAAAGCGACGCCTGTCATCTGCATGCCATATGGACTCACAGTATTGTTTCACTTCCACAGCAGACTCCCTATGCGTGTTACAGCAAGGCACAGTGTTTTACACCCCTATAAAGTCTCTCTGCAGCCAGGAAATAGCCGTTTTTTAATGTAATTAGCCACAAATAAATTCGGATCAAAGCAAATCTTTTCGAAGAATTTAGCTAACATGCGGAATTGAATTTTTGAGAAATTCGCTCATCTCTAATCATAACATTCACACATAGAAAGTTTAATTCCATTTCAACAACTCTCTCTCTTTTTCTTTCTCTTCGCATCCACAAGTTCCCAACCTAAAGCCTCATGCACGCGTCCATGAAACACGGACCGTGTGATACCGTCCTGGATTTCTTAGATCATACCAGTGTATTACTGTACTGCGACGGCAGCAGGAAGCGCACGGCGTCATAGCAACCAATGACGCTGTGCGCTCCTGCACTCAGAAGAAATCCAGGCCGGTATCACACGGTCCGTGTTTCACGGACGTGTGCATGAGGCTTAAATCCCATTAATTCACCTAGTTCCCCACCACCAAAAAAATGAATAAAAAATGGTCAGAAGGTGCCATGTGTATTAAAATGCTATCAATAAAAACTAAAGCTCACGCAGGTTTGTCAGTATAAAAAAAAAATTAAAAAAAAATAAAATGAGTTTAATTATGAGAATATAACGACACAAAGCAATCTTAGAGCTTTTTCATTTTTTTTTTAAAGTAGTAAAACATGAAGACCAAATAAATTTGGTGTCTTAATAATCTGTAGTAAATTTTTTTTTTCCTTTTTACCATACCGACATCACTTTAAAAACCCAGACATAATCCAAATGTTAATAGGAACATGAAAAACAAGAACATGAAGTAAAGTAGAATGTATTATATAATAGTGTGTATTCACTCCTGCAGGTCTTATGGCTTTTTATCCAGTAATTATTACAGAAATTGCAGCAAAAATGGGACAATACAGCAAGGGTACTTGGTTACATAATTTTCTGATACCAATGTTTTTTTTGCAAAGAATTTCTGATATTTTTGGTTAAAAAAAAGCACAAAGCCTGCACCTGGCAATAAGCCCTTATGGCCATCACATTTGTTCATTTTATCTGGCTTTTTTTTTTTGGCAACCTGTGTTTTCTTCATATAACTTTTTTCCATATAGAGAAGGTAATGTGAGCTACAGCCAAAAAGACAAAAAATGGCATCTAATAGAAAAATAAACACCATTAGCAAAAAAGACTTGTGTCCTGCATTTCATATTTCCCATAGCAAATATCTGGAGCTGCACCAAACATGCCATTAAAATGCAAACACACAAAGCACAAAACACACCCATAAACCTACATATGAATCCACTCTTAGGTCTCTTGCACATGGCCTTTTTTCTTCCCCCGTTTACTGGCCATTTTTTGCGTTCCGTATACGGTCCGTATATGGAACCATTCATTTCAATGGTTTCGCAAAAAAAATGGAATGTACTCCGTATGCATTCCGTTTACGTATTTCCGTTATTCCGTTCCGTTTTAACACAGAACATGTCCTATTATTGCCCACACATTCCGTGGCTCCATTCAAGTCAATGGGTCCGCAAAAAAACGGAACACATACGGAAATGCATCCGTATGTCTTCCGTTTCCGTTCCGTTTTTTGCTGAACCATCTACTGAAAATGTTATGCCCAGCCCAATTTTATCTATGTAATTACTGTATAACTGTATATGCCATACGGAAAAACGGAACGGAAAATCGGAACAGAAACACAACGGAAGCAAAAAACAGAAGAACGGATCTGTGAAAAACAGACCGCAAAACACTGAAAAAGCCATACGGTCGTGTGCAATAGGCCTTAAGAAATATTTATCCACCAGTAACTTAGTTAAGCCATCTTTCTTAGTGGTCATTGGTAAAATTTACATTTTATAATTCATTTGTTCCAATTTTTCTAATATTTAAACCTCAAAAAGAGATTAGACAGCTGAAGCTCAATTTACTCAATATGTGGAATTTGCAATACCTTTGGAAATGCCCAGGTTTGGTTTATGAGTCCTCTTGCCAGGCTCTACCCAATTTATATGTCTCCTTTACATAAATTATTTTCTCTGGGGGAAGTTAAAAGAATAAAATAGCCATGTACAGGTATTCTCTATAGACACAGTTTTTTTTTTCAATAATAAGTGGCAATAACTACTGTAACTGGAAATTATTTCTGTAGTTAATAAAATGGATTTATGAATAGCACCTCCAGAGTTTAACCCCTTATTTTTTTTTTTTTTTTTTTTTCATTTTTTCATGATGGCCTCTCAAGGGCTATAACTTTTTTATTTTTCCAACTATGTAGCCATGTGGGGACAAGTTTTAGTTTTTAATGGTGCCATTTTGGGCTGCACATAACTTATTGACTAACTTTTGGTAACTCTTTCTGGGAGGGGGAGAGGAAAAAACAGCAATACTGCCACTGTGTTTTTATTTTGCAGCGTTAATTTTTTGGGCATAAATAATATAAGTTTATCCTCAGGGCAGTACAATTCCAGCGATACCAAATACATATTTATTTTTTAGCATTTTACAACATTTGCACAATAAAAACTTTTTTTAAGAAGAAAATGTTTTTGCATTGCCACATCCGAAGACCCATAACTTTTTTTTTATTTTTCTTTCTACAAAGCTGTGTGAGGGCTTGATTTTTTTGGGGACATCTTGCAGTTTTCAGTATCATTTTGGGGTGCATAACACTTTTTGATTGCTTTTTATTACTTTTTTTTGGTGGCTAATAAGAAAAAAGCAGCAATTCTGGATTATTTTTTTATGGCATTGACCATACATGAAACATTACATGATAATTGCGTAGTGCGGGTCATTATGGACACGGTGATACCAAATATGTAGAGGAAATTATGTTTTTCAATTTTATCCATTGAAAAGCGTTTTTTCAATGGGAAAAGGATACTTTTTTGGGATTTTTTTTATTTAAAAGTCCCACGAGGGGATCATAATAGGCGATATTCTGATCTAAAATACAATACACTATTTCTATGGTGCACAGTATTTTAAGGTCAGTGCTATGACATTCACCAGCAGGCTGTGTCAGAGAGGTGCAGCCTGCTGGGAAATGCTGGAGGCAGGCCTGGGGCCAACACTAGGCCCAAGGATGTAAGGGGTTATGCAGCCCAGACCTGTGCAGCGCTTAGACTGGGCCATCAGAAAAAGGTGTATTGGCGGTCACTAGGGGTTAAGGCCTCTTTCACACGGGTGAGTTTTCCGCGCGGGTGCAATGCGTGAGGTGAACTCATTGCACCCGCACTGAATCCGGACCCATTCATTTCTATGGGGCTGTCCACATGAGCGGTGATTTTCACTCATCACTTGTGCGTTGCATGAAAATCACAGCATGCTCTATATTGTGCGTTTTTCACGCAACACAGGCCGCATAGAAGTGAATGGGGTTGCATGAAAATCGCAAGCATCCGCAAGCAAGTGCGGAGGCGGTGCGATTTTCACGCATGGCAGCTAGGTGACGATCGGGATGGGGACCCGATCTTTATTATTTTCCCTTATAACATGGTTATAAGGGAAAATAATAGCATTCTTAACCACCTCAGCTCCCCTAGTTTAAACCCCCTTAATGACCAGACCACTTTTTACAATTCTGCACTACACTACTTTCACGGTTTATTGCTCGGTCATACAACTTACCACCAAAATTAATTTTACCTCCTTTTCTTCTCACTAATAGAGATTTAATTTGGTGGTATTTCATTGCTGCTGACATTTTTACTTTTTTTGATATTATTAAAAATGACTGAAATTTTTGCAAAAAAATGAAATTTTTCACTTTCTGTTGTAAAATTTTTCAAATAAAACTACATTTCTATATACATTTTTCTCTAAATTTATTGTTCTACATGTCTTTGATAAAAAAAAATTCAATAAGTGTATATTTATTGGTTTGCGCAAAAGTTATAGCGTTTACAAACTATGGTACAAAAATGTGAATTTCCGCATTTTGAAGCAGCTCTGACTTTCTGAGCACCTGTCATGTTTCCTAAAGTTCTACAATGCCCAGACAGTAGAAACACCCCACAAATGACCCCATTTCGGAAAGTAGACACCCTAAGGTATTCGCTGATGGGCATAGTGAGTTCATGGAAGTTTTTTTGTCACAAGTTAGCGGAAAATGATTGTTTTTATTTTATTTTTATTTTTCTTACAAAGTCTCATATTCCACTAACTTGTGACAAAAAATTAAATTTTACATGAACTCATGGCGAGTTCATGTAAAATTTTATTTTTTGTCACAAGTTAGTTAGCCCCTCACGAAATACTTTGGGGTGTCTTCTTTCCAAAATGGGGTCACTTGTGGGGTATTTATACTGCCCTGGCATTTTAGGGGACCTAAAGCGTGAGAAGTAGTTTGGAATCCAAATGCGTAAAAAATGCCCTGTGAAATCGTAAAGATACTCATTGGAATTTGGGCCCCTTTGCGCACCTAGGCTGCAAAAAAGTGTCACACATGTGGTATCGCCGTACTCAGGAGAAGTAGGGCAATGCATTTTGGGGTGTATTTTTACATATACCCATGCTGGGTGAGATAAATATCTCTGTAAAATGACAACTTTGTATAAAAAAAATGGGAAAAGTTGTCTCTTACAGAGATATTTATCTCACCCAGCATGGGTATATACACCCCAAAACACATTGCCTTACTTCTCCTGAGTACGGCGATACCACATGTGTGACACTTTTTTGCAGCCTAGGTGTGCAAAGGGGCCCAAATTCCAATGAGTATCTTTAAGATTTCACAGGGCATTTTTTTCGCATTTGGATTTCAAACTACTTCTCACGCTTTAGGGCCCCTAAAATGCCAGGGCAGTATAAATACCCCACAAGTGACCCCATTTTGGAAAGAAGACACCCCAAGGTATTCTGTGAGGGGCATGGCGAGTTCCTAGAATATATATTTTTTTGGCACAAGTTAGCTGAACATGATTATTATTATTATTTTTTTCTTACAAAGTCTCATATTCCACTAACTTGTGACAAAAAATAAAATTTTACATGAACTCGCCATACCCCTCACGAAATACCTTGGGGTGTCTTCTTTCCAAAATGTGGTCACTTGTGGGGTATTTATACTGCTCTGGCATTTTAGGGGACCTAAAGCGTGAGAAGTAGTTTGGAATCCAAATGCGTAAAAAATGCCCTGTGAAATCGTAAAGATACTCATTGGAATTTGGGCCCCTTTGCGCACCTAGGCTGCAAAAAAGTGTCACACATGTGGTATCGCCATACTCAGGAGAAGTAGGGCAATGTGTTTTGGAGTGTCTTTTTACATATACCCATGCTGGGTGAGAGAAATATATCTGTAAAATGACAACTTTGTTTAAAAAAAATTGTATACCCATGAGAGATTGTATACCCATTGGAATTTGGGCCCCTTTGCGCACCTAGGCTGCAAAAAAGTGTCACACATGTGGTATCGCCATACTCAGGAGAAGTAGGGCAATGTGTTTTGTGGTGTATTTTTACATATACCCATGCTGGGTGAGAGAAATATCTCTGTAAAAGACAACTTTTCCCATTTTTTTAAACAAAGTTGTCATTTTACAGAGATATTTCTCTCACCTAGCATGGGTATATGTAAAAATACACACCAAAACACATTGCCCTACTTCTTCTGAGTACGGCGATACCACATGTGTGACACTTTTTTGCAGCCTAGGTGCGCAAAGGGGCCCAAATTCCAATGAGTACCTTTTAGGAGGGCATTTTTAGACATTTGGATTCCAGACTTCTTCTCAAGCTTTAGGGCCCCTAAAATGCCAGGGCAGTATAAATACCCCACATGTGACACCATTTTGGAAAGAAGACACCCCAAGGTATTCCGTGAGGGGCATGGCGAGTTCATAGAAGATTTTTTTTTTTTGGCACAAGTTAGCGGAAATTGATTTTATTTATTTTTTCTCACAAAGTCTCCCTTTCCGCTAACTTGTGACAAAAAGTTCAATCTTTCATGGACTCAATATGCCCCTTAGCGAATACCTTGGGGTGTCTTCTTTCCAAAATGGGGTCATTTGTGTGGTGTTTGTACTGCCCTGGCATTTGAGGGTCTCCACAATCATTACATGTATGGCCAACATTAGGAGTTTCTGCTATTCTCCTTATATTGAGCATACGGGTAATGAGATTTTTTTTTTCTGTTCAGCCTCTGTGCTGAAAGAAAAAATGAACGGCACAGATTTCTTCATTCACATCGATCAATGTGGATGAAAAAAACTCTGCTAAAAAATGTGCAAAAAAAAAGGAGGGGAAAGGCGTCTGCCAGGACATAGGAGCTCCGCCCAACATACAAACCCACTCAGCTCGTATGCCCTGGCAAACCCGATTTCTCCATTCACATCAATCGATGTGGATGAATAAATCATTGCCGGAATTTTTATTTTTTTTATAAAAAAATGTTTGCCAAAGCATATGAACACCGCCCCTCAGCTCATAAGCCTCGGCATCTTTTTTACTGCAGAGGAGAAATCTCGTCTTGCAGCGCAGCATACACCGACTTTGTGTAATCTGACAGCAGCGCAATGCTTCTGTCCGAATGCACATCAGTGCTGCAGCTGGTTGATCGCTTGGTCCACCTACAAGGTAAAAAAAACAAAAAAAAAACAGGCAGCAACGCAATAAATTTATTAACATTAACTTTATATAACATTTGAAACAGAACATTAACTTTTATAAACTTTATTGAACTTTTGGAACATTAACTTTTTTGCTTACCTGTGATTTTTTTTTTTTTTTTTACCTTTATAGGACAAACCTCTCCTTCCCCATGGGACAATGTGCAAAGAGCAAATCGCCCAGAGATGTGGCGAAGTACATTATGTACTTTGTCCCAGGTGAAAGGAGAGGTTTGCAGCAGCTCTGTGTGAAAGGGCCCTAAGATCCCTGTGTGCCTGTCCTGTGTCACGCAATCCCTATACTAATAGTGTACCTGTGTGTGGTACTTCCGGAAACACTCCCCTAAGCATAGGGCAGGGTGGTCAGGGCAGTCAGGACAGAAATAGCGTGTGTCACACCTTATTCCACTCCTGCTACAGACACAACATTTTTTTCGGGGTGGCGCTTGGTTTGAGGTACCAGCAACGACATTGGGGAAATGTCGCTCGTGTAGACGGCTCACTACACTGGTGGTTGGGGCCACGGAACCTCCTGGATACAGGAGGTTTTCGATGATCTCTTCCTGAAATTTGAGGAAGGATCTTGTTCTCCCAGCCTTACTGTAGAGAACAAAACTATTGTACATAGCCAATTGAATTAGGTATACAGACACCTTCTTATACCAGCGTCTGGTCCTGCGGGAGAGTAAATAAGGAGCCAACATCTGGTCATAGAAGTCCACCCCTCCCATGAGCAAATTATAGTCGTGGAACGAGAGGGGCTTTTCAATGACACTGGTTGCCCGTTCAATTTGGATTGTCGTGTCTGCGTGAATGGAGGAGAGCATGTAAACGTCACGCTTGTCTCTCCATTTCACCGCAAGCAGTTCTTCGTTACACAAGGCAGCCCTCTCCCCCCTTGCAAGACAGGTGGTAACAAGCCATTGGGGGAAGCCCCGGCGACTAGGTCGCACGGTGCCACAGCAGCCAATCTGTTCTAGAAACAAATGCCTGAAGAGGGGCACACTTGTGTAGAAATTGTCCACATAAAGGTGGTACCTCTTGCCAAATAAGGGTGACACCAAGTCCCAGACTGTCTTCCCACTGCTCCCCAGGTAGTCAGGGCAACCGACCGGCTCCAGGGTCTGATCTTTACCCTAATAGACACGAAAATTGTGCGTATAGCCTGTGGCCCTTTCACAGAGCTTATACAATTTGACCCCATACCGGGCGCGCTTGCTTGGGATGTATTGTTTGAAGCCAAGGCGCACGGTTAAATGTATCAAGGACTCGTCTATGCAGATGTTTTGCTCAGGGGTATACAAATTTGCAAATTTGGTGTTAAAGTGGTCTATGAGGGGCCGAATTTTGTGGAGCCGGTCAAAAGCTGGGTGGCCTCTGGGACGAAAGGTGCTATTATGACTAAAGTGCAGGAAACGCAGGATGGTCTCAAATCGTGTCCTGGACATGGCAGCAGAGAACATGGGCATGTGATGAATTGGGTTTGTGGACCAATATAACCGCAATTCATGCTTTTTTGTCAGGCCCATGTTGAGGAGAAGGCCCAGAAAAGTTTTAAATTCGGAAACTTGGACAGGTTTCCACCGGAAAGTCTGGGCATAAAAGCTTCCCGGGTTGGCGGCTATAAATTGAGTGGCATACCGGTTTGTTTCTGCCACGACTAAGTCAAAGAGCTCTGCAGTGAAGAACAGCTCAAAAAACCCCAGTGCCGATCCGATCTGAGCTGTCTCAACCCGAACTCCAGACTGGGCGGTGAAAGGGGGAACTACTGGTGCGACTGAAGATGGGGGCTGCCAATCAGGGTTTGCCAGCACCTCAGGGACTCTTGGGGCTCTACGGGCCTGTCTGTGCGATGGGGGAACTACTGCACGTGCCACCGTACCAGCTTCAACTGCCCTTCTGGTGCTCGCCACTTCACCATGTTCTACGGCAGTGCTGGTACTAGGTCCAGGATGGGCTGCGCTGCTGGTGTATGCCTCACCACGTAATCCGACAGCGCCAGCCCCACTCTGCTGCCCTTGAAGCGGATCCTGCGCAACCTGTGGTCTAGCAACACGGGGCCTGGTACGCCTTGTGGTATCAGGGACCTCAACCTCATCGTCTGAACTTTGGGTCAGACTGCCACTGCTTTCTACAGGTTCGTATTCTGACCCGCTGGATTCGTCAGATGAGGGTTCCCATTCCTCATCCGACTGGGTCAGAAGATGTAGGCCTCTTTAGAAGAATACCCCTTACTTGCCATTTGGTCAACTAAATTTAGGGGGTATTCCCTGAGACTACCCAAGAAAAAAAGCAAGCCTGTCTTACAAATGGGAGGCTAGCGAAGTACAGGAAGCCGCTGCGATTGATAAAAAATATCAAAACTGATTTTTTTTATCGCCGCAGCGCTTGTGTAGTGATTGTGCAGTTATAAAAAAAAATAAAAAAATTGTCACTGCGGCGGGGCGGGCGTGGGTGAACGCACGTGTGGGCGACCGATCAGGCAAACACTGCGTTTTGGGTGGAGGGCAAGCTAAGATGACACTAATACTATTATAGATCTGACTGTGATCAGTTCTGATCACTTACAGATACTATAAAAGTACCAATGCTGATTAGCGATACACTAATCAGCGAATCGGTGACTGCGGTGCGGTGGGCTGGGCGCTAACTGACGCTAAACTACCAAAAGGGCCTAAACTATCCTAAACCTAACAGTCAATACTGGTGGGAAAAAAAAAAGTGATAGTTTACACTGATCACTTTTTTCCCTTTCACTAGTGATTGACAGGGGTGATCAAGGGGTTAATTGGGGTGATGGGGGGGTGATCTGGGGCTAAATGTGTTGTGCTTGGTGTACTCACAGTGATCTGTGCTCTCTGCTGGGACCAACCGACGAAAAGGACCTGCAGAGAGACCAGAAGCCATTTAACACATTATATTTATAAATATAATGTGTTAAATGGCTTGTGATTCGATTTTTAAAAAGTCAGCAACCTGCCAGCGGTGATCATTGGCTGGCAGGCTGGTGACGAACTTCTCCTGCGACTTTTCCCAGCCCGCACTGCGCATGCGCGGGCCAGCTATGCTCGTAATCTCGCGTCTCGCGAGAGGACGCGCCGATGCGTCCAGGAGGAATAACCCGGCCGCCCGCAGGAGGCATACCTGCGTTAGGCGGTCGGGAGGTGGTTAATACAGAATGCTAAGTAAATTAGGGATGGAGGGGTTAAAAAAAATAAATTCAACTCAACTCATCCACTTGTTCGCGCAGCCCGGCTTGTCTTCTTTCTTCTTCTTTGAGGACCTGGGAGAAGAGGACCTTTGGTGACGTCACTGCGCTCACCACATGGTCCATCACATGATCCAGAAGAAGAAAGAAGACAAGGCGGGCTGCGCGAACAAGTGGATGAGGTGAGTTAAAAAAAAAAATTTTAACCCCTCCAACCCTAATTTACTTAGCATTCTGTATTAAGAATGCTATTTTTCACGAGACGCCGAGGCGCTCGCTCTCCTCATCGCCGTCAGCGTCCCGTTTCTGTGCAGGAGTGAGGACACACACAGTGTCCTCGTTTCATAGGTGATAGGGGCGGGACGGACCGGCTGCGCACGTCTCCTCAGCGTGGACGGCGTCCTCAGTTCCCCCAGCAACCAGGGGAGGTCTGAGCACCGAGCTGGGCACTCGGTGCTCAGCTGTACTCCCTAGTGTGGGTCATGTGGCGCTGGCCACGTCACATGACCCCCGCTAGCCAGTATTTAACAGGCAGCCTGCTGGCCACAGGTTGCCTGTTAATTAGGTTCTTGGCGATTTTTGGTTTCCTGTATACTTACCTGATCCTGTGTTCCCTGACGATCCTCAGCCTGCTCCTCCTGTACTGCGCAACCCTCCTGGTATTCTGACCCCGGCTTCCACTTGACGATTCTTTGTGGACTCCTGTTGTACTTACTCCTGTTGTAATTACTCTCCTGGTATTTGACCCCGGCTTCTCCTGACTATTCTCTGCTTTATCCCTTTGTTCTACGTTGCTCTCTTGGTATTGACCCGGTCCCTTCATGATCTGCTATTTGTCTTGTCTGTCCTTCCTGCACGTATCCTAAGTTAGGGACTGCCGTCCAGTTGTCCCCTGTCATCAGGACTTTGCAAGGCAAGTAGGCAGGGCCAGGGGTGAGGGTGGAGCGCAGTGGTCACTATCCTCCCCCCTGTGTGTAGTGTAAGTGACCGTTACAGATTAACAGGCCCAAACCAAACCACTGTATCATGAATCCTCTGGTGACCCTGACTGACCATGTCTCTAACCTGACGCAAATAGTGCAGGAGCTTGGGGAGAAACTCTGTTCTTTTGAGCTAGGACAAGGTTCTTCCATTCCTCAGGCCTCCAGTCCGCATTTAGAGCCCCAGATTAAGCTTCCTGAACCCTTTTCTGGAGACCGGAAGAAGTTTCTTTCCTTTAAGGACATTTGTAAACTTTATTTCCGTTTGCGCCCCGTGTCCTCTGGCCCCGAGAGTCAACGCGTGGACATTGTCATTTCCCAATTACAGGGTGATCACCAGGACTTGGCATTCTCTTTACCAGCTGACGCCAGTTGTTTAACATCAGTGGAGGTTTTTTTTCAGGCCCTGGGTACCCTGTATGATGAACCAGACAGGGCACTGGTAGCCGAGACTGCTCTAAAGGCACTGGTTCAGGGCGATCTACCTGCGGAGGAATATTGCACCCAATTTAGAAGGTGGTGTGTCCCCTCAGGATGAAATGAACCAGCCCTTAAGAGTCAGTTCAGGTCAGGTCTGTCTGATAACTTAAAGGATCTTCTAGTAAGTTATCAGCTTCCAGAAACTCTAGAGGAGATGATGACCCTTGTTGTCCGACTTGACCGACGGGTTAGAGAGAGACGACAGGAACAACAGTTCTCTTCTCAGATGGTGGTCCAGCCTGAGGCCTATCCCAGAAATTACACTGAGGTCTTTACCGAAGAACCCATGCAGGTCGGCATGACCCGAGGGAATCTGCGCCACAGACGTGGAGTGTGTTTTTACTGCGGAGATCCTGACCATTGGATCAACCAGTGTCCTAAGAAGGTCCTCTCTGTCAAGTCTCCCAAGGCAAGGCAACCTAAAGACCAGGTACACCCTGATATTATGAAAAGTAAGCTTTTGGTACTTTTATTGGCCTTTATTGATTCTGGCTCAGCGGCCAGCTTCATTGATTCTGAGTACGTTATAAGACTGGGTATTCCAATTTTTGTTCTACCTACACCTATCCATGTCATGGCTATTGACGCCACTCCCCTGGTAGGTGGTACGGTGAGGTCGTGTACCTCAGAGATTTCTTTAACTGTGGGTGTGTGCCACTCTGAAAAATGTTCCCTCTTAGTTCTGGAGAACTTACCAGTCGAGGTGGTACTTGGGTTGCCTTTGCTCCGATTACACAGCCCCACTATAGATTGGTCCAGGGGGGAGTTCGTAAAACGGGGATCTAAGTGTGACTCGTGCTTGTCCATGGTACAGGCTGGGGTCTCAGTAGAATCTGATACATTACCCACAGTCATTAGGGAATATTCTGATGTGTTCTCATCACCTACCCCGGAGGTTCTACCACCCCATAGACCTTATGATTGCACCATAGAATTAGTAGAAGGTGCCAGGTTTCCTAAAGGGCATATTTATAATCTTTCTAAGCCCGAACGCAAGGCCATGGAGGATTAAATTAAGAAAAGCCTTGGTAAGGGGCACATTAGACCTTCTGTCTCTCCTATGGGAGCGGGGTTTTTCTTCGTTAAGAAGAAGGATGGTGGTCTTAGGCCTTGTATCGATTACTGGAAATTAAATAAGATCACTATCCATAATAGATACTCTCTCCCATTGATTCCGGATTTATTTAACCAGGTTCTGGGGGCAATCTGTTTTTCTAAAATTGACCTGAAAGGGGTATATAATCTAATCCGAATCAAGGAGGGAGACGAATGGAAGACGGCGTTCAATACTCCGGCTGGACACTTTGAATATCAGGTTATTTCTTTTGGACTCAGAAATTGCCCTAGCTGTGTTCCTAAACTTTATGAACAATATTCTTAGGGAGTTCTTGGGTAAATTTGTCATTGTCTATCTTGACGACATTTTGATATTTTCTCCTGATTTCAAATCTCATGTGTCTCATGTTAGACAAGTATTGGAGGTGTTGAGGGAGAATCAGTTATCCGCTAAACAAAAGAAATGTGTCATTGGTGTACAGGAGATACTGTTTCTAGGGCATGTCCTGACTCATCACGCCTTCAAAATGGATCTTGGTAAGGTACTAGCAATTAAGGAATGGGTAAGGCCTTCATCCTTAAAGGCCTTACAACGGTTCTTAGGTTTTGCCAATTGCTACCGTAAATTTATTAAGAATTTTTCAGTATTTGCTAAACCATTGACCGACCTCACTAAGAAAGGGTCGGATTTGAAGGATTGGTCTTCAGAGGCCATTACTTCATTTGAAACCCTAACCCATTCAGTAGCGCTCCCATTCTGATCCAGCCAGATCAGGAGAGACCTTTTATTGTGGAGGTTGATGCATCCAAGGACGGCACAGGAGCAGTCCTTTCACAAGGTCCTGCTAGCCTTACTAACCTGAGACCGTGTGCATTCTTTTCCAGAAAATTTTCTCCCACCGAGAGAAACTACGACATAGGGAATCGGGAGTTGCTGGCTATTAAATGGGCATTTGAGGAGTGGAGGCATTTTCTGGAGGGGGCAAGGCATTGTGTAACTGTTGTCACTGACCATAAGAACCTGATGTTTCTCGAGTCTGCTAAAAGGTTGAATCCCCGTCAGGCCAAATGGGCACAGTTTTTTACTCGTTTTGATTTCTCCATTACTTTCAGGCCTGGAAGTAAAAACGTGAAGGCTGACACATTATCTCGGAGCTTCCATGCTTTTATGCCTACTGAGGCACCACCTGAATCCACCCTACCAGCAAATATCTTCATAGCAGCCTTAAAGGGTTTCTACCACCTCATTTTGACCTAATTAGCTCTCAGACACTAGCGATCTGCTAGTGTCTGATCTACCTAACAATGTTATTCTCAGACCTGTGTGTGGATCCGTTTCACAAAAAAAACGAACTTTTATTAATATGCTAACTAGCCTCTAGGTGCTATGGGGGCGTCTTTTCAGCACCTAGAGGCTCGGTCTACTCACATTGTATGCCGACACGCTCGTCCGTTAAGCCCGCCCATCTCCTCTTGAATGCCATCCTCCATCTGAGCCAGCGGACGAATTCTCGCGCCTGCGCCGTGCGCGTCTGTATTCGGCGCAGGCGCAGTGAATGTCTGACCGCTGCCTGCACAGACATCTCGGTCATCGGCGCAGGCGTAGTGGAGATGTCTGTGCAGGGAGCGGTCAGACATTCACTGCGCCTGCGCTGAATACAGACGCGCATGGCGCAGGCGCGAGAGGAGATGGGCGGGCTTAACTGGCGAGCGGGGCGGCATACAATGTGAGTAGACCGAGCCTCTAGGTGCTGAAAAGACGCCCCCATAGCACCTAGAGGCTCATTAGCATATTAATAAAAGTTCGTTTTTTTGTGAAACGGATCCACACACAGGTCTGAGAATAGCATTGTTAGGTAGATCAGACACTAGCAGATCGCTAGTGTCTGAGAGCTAATTAGGTCAAAATGAGGTGGTAGAAACCCTTTAACCCAGGATATCTCGGCTCTCATTAAGGCTGAACAACATCTGGAACCGGCATCCACCTCAACAGATAAGTTGTTTGTCCCCATACATTTTCATCTACAGCTGTTGGGTGAGTGTCATGATTCTGCCTTTTGTGGACATCCGGGTTTTGAAGGGCACTAAGGAGCTGGTTTCTAGATCTTATTGGTGGCCCACTCTAACTAGGGATGTTAAGTCCTACGTGTCAGCCTGTGAGGTTTGTGCTAGGTCTAAGACATCTAGGACTCGACCCCTACCCATTCCCAGTAGACCCTGGTCCCATATCTCGATGGACTTTATTACTGACCTGCCACCGGCGGAGGGTAAGACTGTGGTTTGGGTAGTGGTCGATAGGTTTATCAAGATGGTTCATTTTATTCCCCTGTCTAAACTCCCGAATGCGAAAACCCTGGTGTCTATTTTTGTTAAAGAGATTGTACTGTTACATGGTATCCCGGAAAATATTGTATCTGACAGGGGTGTGCAGTTTGTGTCCAATTTTTGGAAGGCTTTCTGTCAAAGATGCCAGATTTTGTTGTCTTTTTCCTCCTCCTACCACCCTGAGAGTAATGGGCAGACTGAATGCCTTAATCAGTCTGTGGAACAATTCCTGAGGTCGTATGTTGCTGATGGCCAGCAATTATGGGTTAAATACCTTCCGTTGGCTGAATTTGCTTTGAATAACCGTGTTAATTCTTCTGCTGGGGTTACCCCTTTTTTTTGTAACCATGGTTTCCATCCCCGTTTTCATTCTGGGTCATCCATCTCCTCTAACCCTGAGGCCGATAAGCTCTCCTCTGAACTGTGCACAGTTTGGGCCCGGGTTCAATCGAACCTAGAAAAGGCTCAAAGTACTCAGAAACTCAAGGCCGATAGGAGACGTTCCAAGGGGGTGAACTTTCAGGTTGGGGATAAGGTGTGGTTGTCCTCCAAGAATCTCTCTCTCAAGGTAGCTTCTAGGAAATTTGCTCCTCGTTTTATTGGACCGTATAAGATCACGGAGGTGATTAATCCGGTATGGTTTAGGTTGGAGCTGCCCGAGTTGTTCCACATTCATAATGTGTTTCATAAATCTCTACTTAAAAAATATTTTGAACCTGTTGTACCATCGAAAGCCTCGCCTCCGCAGGTTCTTGTTAATGATGCTGTCGATTATGTGGTGTCTAAGATAGTGGATGTCAGGAGAGTGCGTAATTCCTTACAGTACCTGATTCACTGGAAGGTTTATGGACCCGAAGAGAGATCTTGGAACCTGCTAGGGAGGTTCATGCTCCTAGACTGGTTTGAAAATTAAATTTAGAACATCCTGAAAGGCCGTTGCCTGAAGTCTTGGCTCCGGTGGCCCCGCATAAGCGGAGGGGTACTGTCACGGGACGCCGAGGCGCTCGTTCTTCTCAGCGCCGTCGGTGTCCCGTTTCTGTGCAGGAGCAAGGATGCGCACAGCGTCCTCGTCTCCTAGGATAAAAGGGGGCGGGACGGACCGGCCGCGCACGTCTCCTCTGCGCGGCCGGCGTCCTCAGTTCCCCTAGCAACCAGGGGAGGTCTGAGCACCGAGCTGGGCACTCGGTGCTCAGCTGTACTCCCTAGTGTGGGTCATGTGGCGCTTGCCACGTCACATGACCCCAGCTAGCCAGTATTTAACAGGCAGCATGCTGGCCACAGGTTGCCTGTTAATTAGGTTCTTGCCAATTATTGGTTTCCTGTATACTTACCTGATCCTGTGTTCCCTAACAATCCTCTGCCTGCTCCTCCTGTACTGCGCAACCCTCCTGGTATTCTGACCCCGGCTTCCACCTGACGATTCTTTGCGGGCTCCTGTTGTACTTCATTACTCTCCTGGTATTTGACCCTGGCTTCTCCTGACTATTCTCTGCTTTATCCCTTTGTACTGCGTTGCTCTCTTGGTATTGACCTGGTCCATTCACGATCTGTTATTTGTCTTGTCTGTCCTCCCTGCACGTATCCTAAGTTAGGGACTGCCGTCCAGTTGTCCCCTGTCATCAGGACTTGCAAGGCAAATAGGCAGGGCCAGGGGTGAGGGTGGAGCGCAGTGGTCACTATCCTCCCTCCTGTGTGTAGTGTACGTGACTGTTACACTATTATTTTCCCTTATAACCATGTAATAAATGGAAAATAATAAAATTTACACAGCACCGTTCCCAAACCCGAACTTCTGTGAAGAAGTCCGGGTTCGGGTCTGGGTACCAAACATGCTGATTTTTCTCACGCGCGAGCAAAACGCATTAAAACGCTTTGCACTCGTGCGGAAAAATCGTGCATTTTCCCACAACGCACCCGCATGATATCTGGCCCTCACAGGCGACGCCCGTGTGAAAGAGGCCTAACAGATGAAACTAAACAAGTGAACTGGGAAAATGTTCTTTTTTCATCTAGTTACATAATGATTCTCCACTAACTAATAGCTGCCCAATAATTCTGCATACATGGATATTTTCCTAAGAAAGCCAAAACCCCTCTTTTACTTTCTTAAATATTCAGGTTTGTGATTTATTAACAATTTTTAATAAGACCAACAGCACTGTAGTTGTTCAATAATAAAATTAATCCTCAAAAATACAACTTGTCTAATAATTGTACACACATTGTAGACCATTTTTAAATGCAGCAAGGAACAACAAATGTTGCAGAAAATGGTACAATTGTCATGACTTGTGACTTTTTTTAAGACCCAATACTGACATATCTGATTTTATAAATGTCTCCCTGTGTGTTTAACCCCTTCCCGACATCTGCAATACATGTACTGTGGATGTCGGGTCCTTAAAGATGGCACAGGTTTTAAAATGGAGCAAGTGCCATAGCAGCTGGGTGCCTGTTGTTTCGCACAGCAGACACCCGGGGTTAATGTCTACAATTGGGGTATTGCTGATCGCGAACATTTAACCCCTCTGATGCCATGATTAAATGTGACCATGGCATCTGAATGCGAAAGCATGTGCTTGCCAGGCAGGAATGCCTACACCAGGTGGAGATATAAAAAGGTGTTCCATTAAAGTAATAAGCCATAGCCTGCACTAGGCTTCTAGGCTTGTTACTTGTACAGTATATCAGGCCTGCAGGTGGAAGCACCGAATTATAATATACTGATCTTTGTATATGGTAATGGATAAAGTTCCATTACTTTATACAAATTGCAATCTAATGATTGCAAGTTAGGGTTCACTTCGGGTCTTTAAAAGAAAAAAAAAATAATAATAAGTAAAACAAGTTTGAAAAATATATATATATAAAAAATAAAAATATAAAAATTTTAATCACCCTCCATTTCCTCAAAATAAAAATAAACAATAACATTTACCATCATAGGCAATGCTGGGTCTGAAAATGCTCGTAGAATTAAGATATAAAAAATGTGCAGTGAATACAGTGAATGGCGTAATGGAAAAAAAATGCTGATTTGCAGTTTTTTTCATAAAAAGTACAGATTGTCCCGCAAAAAAATGAGCCCTCACACAGCTCCATAGACTTAACTATAAAAAAGTTAGGCTGCGTTCACACGGGCGAGTATTCCGCGCGGGTGCAATGCGGTAGGTGAACGTATTGCACCCGCACTGAATCCTGACCCATTCATTTCTATGGGGCTGTTCAGATGAGCGGTGATTTTCACGCGTCACTTGTGCGTTGCGTGAAAATCGCAGCATGCTCTATATTCTGCATTTTTCACGCAACGCAGGCCTCATAGAAGTGAATGGGGTTGCGTGAAAATCGCAAGCATCCGCAAGCAAGTGCGGATGCTGTGCGATTTTCACGCATGGTTGCTAGGTGACAGTCTATTCACTGTATTATTTTCCCTTATAACATGTTTATAAGGGAAAATAATAGCATTCTGAAAACAGAATGCATAGTAAGTGATCAGTTGAGGGTTAAAAAAAAAATAAAAAATTAACTCACCTTCTCCGTTTGTACGCGTAAGTCCCGGTCTCTTCTTTACTTCTCAAAAGATGAACTATGGGCTAAAGGACCTTTGGTGACGTAAGATCACATGCTCCAATCACATGGTCCATCACCGCAGGACTTACGCGAACAAACGGAGAAGGTGAGTTAATTTTTTTTATTTTTTTTAACCCTCAACTGATCACCTACTAAGCATTCTGTTTTCAGAATGCTATTATTTTCCCTTATAACCATGTTATAAGGGAAAATAATAACATCTACACAACACCGAACCCAAACCTGAACTTCTGTGAAGAAGTTCGGGTCTGGGTACCACAGTCGTTTTTTTATCACGCGCGTGCAAAACACATTGCACCCGCGCGATAAAAACTGAACATCGGAACGCAATCGCAGTCAAAACTGACTGCAATTGCATTCCTACTCGCGCGGGTTTGCCGCAACACACCGGGACGCATCCGGAACTAATCCGGACAAGCTCATGTGAACGCAGCCTTATAGGGGTAAAAATATGGTGACGAAAAGAAAAAAAATATTTTTTTAAAAAGCTTTTATTTTTTTTTAGTATTAAAAGACAAGAAAAATTCTATAAATATGGTATCACTGTAATCATACTGACCTGGATAACAAAGAGCACTAGTCAGGTTTACCGTATAGTGAACGCCGTAAAAACAAAACCCATACAACTGTGGCAGAATATATATTTTTTCCAATTCTACCACATTTGGTTTACCCATAGCTACGTATGTAAGTGTCACTCTGACATTATTTGCTATTGCTTATTGCTGTTTTTGCATTCATGAACTTAAAAGAGTTGTCTGCTTGTTTAATATTGATGACATCAATATCAGATCAGCTGGGGTCTGACATCCAACACCCCCAATGATCAGCAGTTTGAAAAGAAGGCTGCGCTTGCGCGAGTTCTGCCTTCCCTTCATTGTTTACCTGTTCGCTGTCGACATCGCAGCGGCGAGCAGGTGTACTTACAACCGGTCCCATTCACTTCTATGGGGCAGCTCCTTCCTATTCAAATGTATAGGAATAAGCTGCCCTATAGAAGTGAATGGTGCAGCGGTGTAATTACACCTGCTCGCCGCTGCGATGTCAACGGCAAGCAGGTAAACGATGAAAGTCACAAATTGAATTTTTGGAAAAAAACTGCCCAATCTGACATGAAACAAATATCAAGAAGTCTGCTTATCTCTAGTAATTTTTCGTCACCTCATCTCCCCCAAAAAATTCAATAGAAAATTATACATTTATCCAAAGGTTACATGTATCCCAAATTGGTATGAATGAAAACTACAGCTCACCTCACAAAAAAAAACAGTCTCATACAATTCCATCAGCAGCAAAATAAGAAAATTATGGGTGTCAGAATATGGAAACACAAAGCAATCTTTAAAAAATAAAAACTTTAAAAACGTGTACTTATTTTAAATGTAATAACACATTACAAAAAATATATCAATTTCATATCTCCATAACCATATTGACTTGGAAAATAAAAAACAAAAAAACAAACACTAAAAATAAGGAATATATATTTTTTTTTTCACGCCAACACCCTAAATATTTTTGAAACATTATACAATACATTAGCGGTACTACAAACTGGTGCCATTAAACATACAACTACGTAATTCCACATAGAACAAACCTTTACAAGGCAAGGTCAATGGAAAAATTAAGAAGCTATGACTTTCAAAACGGTGAGATAAAAAAAATATATAATTGTCGAGCTTTAAAGGGGTTGTCTTATCTCAGACAATGGAGGTATATTGCTAGGATATGCCCCCATTGTCTTATAGTTAATGGTACCACGGGCACCCGCATCGATAACGAGAACAGAGCACTGGAAAGTGGTGGCTGGAGGCTGGAGGCCTCCAGGCCGGCCACCACCATGCGCTCTCCCCGTAGAAGTGAATGGGAGTGCACTTCGCATGACCCGCCACTGCTCTCATTCCCTTCTATGGGCCTGACAAAAATAGCCGAACCAGTGCTTCATAGAAATGAATGGAGGGAGGCTGCGCAGGGCTCTTTTCTCAATATAGGTGTGGGTCTCAGAAGTGGGACCCACACCTATCAGATAATGAGGCATATCCTAGCGATATGCCCCCATTGTCTGAGATGAGACAACCCCTTTAAGTATCAAATTAGGCTTTGTCCTTAGAAGGTTAATACTTTATCATACAAAGTAATCTTTTGTTGCAATCACACTTTTATGTTCACAATATATATATTTTTTTAAGTATTGTGGGGATTCGCTCTGGTAGTTAGGACTAGCGGATGCATTATAGAGGCAAAGTACACAGTTCTTGAATCAAACAGCGGTGTTTATTCACACATTGGTGTATAACAATATGCAGATAAGGTGTATCACAAAACACAGGTGGCTTGGTGTTTGTTCACACACAAGGAAAGTCCATAAACAATAAAAGTCACCTTTTCTCCTGGGTGTCAATTCACACCCTGTTAGCAGTTTATCCTCTTCAAGTCCATAGGTGGCCTGTTTGCCTTTAGAGGGGCCTGAGTCCTCCAGCCCGGCTCAAACCTCAAATTCCAGCACAACCCTCAGTTCACAGCACACAGACTCCTGATCTCCACTGTCAGAGGGAGGTAAATCCACCCACCTGGCAGTGCTGGGTGGTTTTTATGCCTGGCAAAACCTGGCCTGGAACATGGGGAGTAGTCACCAACCCAGCACTTTGACTACTCCCAGTAAACCTGCCAGGAACCTCGGTGACAACATACCTTCCATCCACGATGATTCCAGGTACCTTCTTACAGTATTTATATTGTCTGTTTTTTCCATGTAACTATCTATATTAAAAATTGAAATTAAAATCTTGCCATTTGCAAATTGGCCACTGAACCTCATAATAGGTTAACACTTTGTGTTCTGTAGAGTTCACTTCCCATCAGTCATCTTGGACTGGATTACAATTAAAGGTAACACATAGTTATAGTGATAACCCAGGATCGTCCATTCACAATTCATGCTGGGGACAACAAACACCTCCTTTCATCTAAACAGTGGCTTTTTTATCTGTCACAGACCATGATCAGAATACTATACCACAGAAGGGATTTAGTCATTTTCAGTCTTCATATTCCAATGTCCTTATGGCTGCTATAAAGTAAATATTTCACCTCCCAGAGTAGCAGCTCAGGTTTTTTATGATGTCCCATAATTATAGGCTGAAAATACATTTTAAAAAATAAAATAAAATCAACAATTAGAAAAAGAAATGTTGATAACAGTCTGTAATGGACTTTTTAATAGAAATGTAGTGTAAGTATCTGTGTTCACTTCATAATATAAATTACTTGGTCCTAAGAATAATTAATACCTGCTGGCAGGTGCGTAGCTATAGGAGGTGCAGAGATAGCAGTCGCTACCGGGCCCAGGAGCCTGAGGGGGCCCAAAGATCTGTGTGCTGCATAAGAAGACACCGGTATTATAGAAAGTCCATGCTGGTCAAGTTACACCTCTGGCTGGAGGGAAGGGGTTAGGTCAAGAATATGGCATGGGTGGGTGCCGTTTAAATTTTTGCCTCAGGCAGCACAAAGGCTTTGTGCTTCCGTGCCCCTGGCCAAAAGCACTGATCGAAGGGGGCCCAAGCTGAACTCTTGCACCAAGGCCTATGAGCCTTTAGCTACTACGCCGCTTGCTGCTGATGTGGTGACTATTCACAGTGTCTTGGCTGTTAGCATACTCATTCCGCCTCCTGTGGACCATCTATCAGGAGAGAGATAGGTCCCTTAGTTATTTACATAGCAGGTGTGGGCAGTACAGTTTTCTTGGAGGACTATGCCACACAAATCTGCCAGGAGAAGCATCAGGAGTTAGTGGTTTAGGTTTCCCTTTTGGCATGACCTCTTTAGTGAGGTGAATATTGGGTAATTCTTTTGGTCTACTGATGGTCTCTGGAGCACTGGGGTGTAGCTGCCTAAGTCGCCATGCCAAAGCTGAGACCCTTTTGTACTAACATAAATTCAGATGTAATTTCTTAGGAAATGTTTAGGGAGAGCATGTAAAAGGCAGATTACTATGGCTAGGGTGTTGGAAAAAGAGCCCTAGTCTTGGTTTGACTAGAGGAAAGATCAGAACTAAGCTCTTGTCGTGAACAGATGAAGCGTATCCAAACAGCACTTACCTTTTGTTTTGTATATGGCAGGAAATGCTAACAGTATTGAGTCTGCTGCTATGTTAATCTCTTCACTTAGTAATGATGAATCCACTTCCAGGAGTCAAGTGAAAGAAGAAGGTTGGTTTTTCTGCCATTGGATGGTTATATGGAGACTGAAAGTGGAACAACAGTGGGCAGGTTTTGTGATTGGGCTGGTTAGTGACAAATTGAGATGTGGGTTGCTCCCAGTGCTTTAGGCCGTGACCTCGTGACCTACCCAAATACAACCATACACCCATTGTTCTGCTCAGGAGGTTCTAGTAGGCAAGTTGGTGTTGGAAAATGTGAGATTAGTTCATGTATATTGGTTGATTGGGTTCAAGCAATCCTGGGCAAAATGGGCAAAATGTAGGTTCCAGGTGGCTGTTTGCCAGCTATCAGGGGTGGGGGGGGGGGGGGTGGAAGTGTTCAGGCACCAAATGATCCCTCACTGAGAAAAAGGGTGTACCACATATGCAAGAGAGTTTGGGTCCATTCACACGTCCGTATGTGTTTTTGCAGATCCGCAAAACACCGGCCATGTGCGTTCCGCATTTTGCGGACCACACATCGCCGGCACTCATAGGACATGTTCTATTTTTTTGTGGAATCTACCTTGCTTAGAGTCCTAACCATAAATCTTGTTGTGTTCCCCTCACCACTACTTACATTTTCTGTTTTCCATTTCCCATTAGAAAGACCTCGGGGGTATTGCTTCTCTATGTGGACAGCTCAAGAACTGTTATAGAAAATAATAGAGACCAAGGCATGCTCACTGGGAAAAAAGATATGCAGATTAGCCAGAAATAAACTTTAGGGATGCTATGTCCATTAGGTGGTACTATAGAGGCATCTTTCTGTTATCTCTTGGGGAAAAGATAACCTGCATAATCAATAGAAGCAAAAGAGGAAAGAATGCCAGAGGTGGAACAATCTAAGGGATCTTCATCAATGTTCCCACTAAGCTGTAGGGTCTGGAAAGAAAACATTTGAAATAGTATTCTAATGAAGTCAACAAGCACAAACACAGCTCTACCTGTCTACAGGGCATGTGATTTTCGACTGTATAATTTCCAGAGAACACAGCTTATGTCATTACTTTGTCTATTATGCATGCTTTGTCACTACTGCACAAGATACTGTAGAAACATCAATGTATTGCAGTCAATAAATTTGCTGAAGCTCATACGGTAAATGTAGTAACACTGGGTGCCCACTGCCTAACAGTGTCCTGCTCCCTAGGTGTATGAAGGATTTCTGAACCATAAAATTGTTTTTGAATTTGATGGTATAGCATATCACCTACCCAGGAGTGTGGCCTCATCTGAGTGTTTACTACTGATGAGCTATACTAAGGATATGTCATCAGTACCTGATTGTTGGGGGTCCTACTCTCAGCACCCCCACTGATCAGCTGTTTGAAGAGACTGCGGAGCTCTGTGAGCTCAGCTGACTCTTCCTAGTCCAGTTATGTTACGTTCATTGGTCACATGGCTTCGGCACAGATCAGTCCCATTCAAAGGAATGGGGCTGAGCTGCAATAACAAGCACAGCCGCTATCTAATGTACAGCCGTGCTTGTTAAGCTGTGAGGAGGCAGTGGCGCTCACCAGAATCCTCTTCAAACAACCGGCCATTGGCCTTTCCTGAGGATAGATCATTAGTATTAAATACTTGGACAACACTTTTTCAAGACAATTAATTTTCTTGTTCAATTAGCAACATTTTTTTTGGGGGGAAAGGGGGGTTTCTAAAGGATTTATTAAGTGATGTTTGCCATTTTTATGATATAAAAGAAGTTGTGCATTTTGGAGCATGTTAATCTATTTTAGTCCACTTTCTAGCAGTGCCCACTTTCTTGTTGATACAAGAAAACCCCTTTAAATATGTAGATTTTAAAAATTTCCAGCACATTTTTTTTGATAATTCAGCATATTAAAATCTTAGCACAGACTTAGATTTAAAAAAAACGTGTTCAAAAGTGAATATTCATTGTATACATCCGTTAAATGATTTCCTTTGTTAGAGAGGAGAAAGGAATGTTGCTGTGGAACGAGACAAATAACATAGGATTGCTGGAGGATACCATGATGCCGACTATGCTTCAGAACCCAGGAGCTTTACAATGCACCTTTGCAGACACTGATGCCTTTGTAAAATAAATTGCTGAATAAAATATTATGTATGGCATTTTTAACTTCTTTATTCCTTAGACTGTAAATCAAAGGGTTCAGTGTAGGTGTCACTGCTAGGTAAAAGACTGAAAATATCTGGTCAAGTTCCTCTGAGTATTCTGATGGTGGTATCATGTACATACAGAGTAGGGTCCCATAAAACATTAGAAGGATGGTAAGGTGAGAGGTACACGTGGAAAAAGTTTTTCTCCTTTGATGAATAGAACTTAAGCCTAGAATATTTGCTAAAATTTTACTGTAGGACATCAAAATCAGCAAGAAAGGGCATAGACCCATGAGAAAAGCCTCCACCAATATCATTGTTTGGAACTCATGGATGTCACCACAAGAAATCTTTGTCAATGTTTTAATGTCACAAAATATTTGCTTGATGTATGTGGACCTGCAGAAGGACAAGCGAGAGGCAAAAATTGTAACAAAAAGAGAATTACAAAATCCAGAAAGCCAGCAACCAGCCACCATTAGGTCACACTTTTTCTTCTTCATGATTAACACATAGTGCAATGGAAAGCAGATTGCTACATAGCGATCGTAAGACATCATGGTCAACAGCCATATCTCTGTGCAAGCAAAGGAAGTAAAAAAGTACATTTGCGTAAAGCAAGCTGCAAATGAAACTCGAGTGTTTTCAGTAATAATGATGTCCATTAATTTTGGAAGTGCCACTGAAATGTACAGGACATCTACAAAGGAGAGGTTACGTAGGAAAAAATACATTGGCTTCTGCAAATGAGGATCCATAAAGAGTGTCACAAATATTAACATGTTCCAAAGTAGACATATGAGGTAGAGAGAAAGAAATGTGGGAAATAAAATGAACGTTTGACCAAACACTTTGGAGAAAGCTATTATATAGAAGTCAATAACACGTGTCCCATTCTCCATCAAAGTGAATTATCTTGAAGCATACACCAACCCGCAAGTAATAGGGTGATTCCAAACCTGTAAAACCTTAGGGTTTCTGGGAAGTTAATAAATGGTTCCCCAGAAGACAACTGACCTAACGCAATGTTTTAACTCATCTTCTCCAGTAGTTGTTTGTAATAATGTATTATTATCGTTGATTGGTTCATTTTTTTGCTAATATTTAAACCTCAAACAGCTGAAACTAAATTCACTCAATATCGACAATTTCTACCTTCAGAAATGTCCATCATTTGATGTCTGTGATCTTACCAAGTCTGCTGTATTTATAGCATTTTTCCCCTTATATTAGCTTATTCATACAGGTAATTATCTTGAGCTATAGATCTTTGGGGAAACCATATACAGGTATTCTCTATAGGCCTATTCTTCTCTCTCAGTGATCATTTCTGATATCTAATTAGCAATTATTTACGTAGTCAATAACTACAACACCACTGTAGTTTTTTTTTTAAGTTATTTACTTTAAGTTATTAACAGAATTTATTATTAAAATTATAATCATTTAAATAAATGTATAAATAATTAAATACTTCTACTAATAATATAAGTGCAATACACTTAAGGTGAATGTTTGATATATTGTATCACATTTCATTTATATAAAGGATAATTCCTATCTTGGCCTTTCATGGGAATAGCCACAAGAGCTGTGCTCGAGTAGGCAGAGTTACAGAAATGAACCAGTGACCGGTCAAGCATACTGGGCAATGAACTATAAAACAGTCGGACACTTCTTGTTATGTCCAGATCACTTTTTAACAGTCAGCTAATTAACATAACCAGTAGATAACAGCTATAGATAGATAAAATAGCATCCACCAAACTCAATATGTGATAAGTTGTCTTCTCCTTTTCCCTGATCAGTATAACACGTTTTCAATTACAATTATTTTGAATAATGACTGGATCCTGGACTATTAGGAGAAATCCTTATGGGATTATAGCCATACATGGTGGGCTATTTTTCCTTTACAAAGGCTACTTTCACACTAGCGTTTCTATTTTACGGTATTGAGATCCTTCATAGGGTCTCAATACCGGAAAAAAAGCTTCAGTTTTGTCCCCATTCATTGTCAATGGGGGCAAAATGTAACTAAAAAGAACGGAATGCTCCAAAATGCATTCTGTCCCGTTTGGTTGTATTCTCACACCGGAGAGCAATCTGCAGCATGCTGCGGTTTTCTTTCCAACATGGGATGCGGAGCAAAACGGATCCGTCATGACCCACAATGCAAGTCAATGGGGACAGATCGATTTTCTCTGACACAATCTGACACAATAGAAAACGGATCCGTCCCCCATTGACTTTCAATGGAGTTCATGACGGATCCGTCTTGGCTATGTTAAAGATAATACAACCGGATCCATTTATAACGGATGCAGATGGTTGTATTATAAGTAATGGAAGTGTTTTTGCTGAACCCTGCCGGATCCAGCAAAAACGCTAGTGTGAAAGTAGCCTAAGATTTGAAGGGAAATTGTGTTAGGGAGGTCATGTAGGTTCCATCACTGGGCAGAGTTTAATAGTACACTGCGTGCAGAATTATTAGGCAAATGAGTATTTTGACCACATCATCCTCTTTATGCATGTTGTCTTACTCCAAGCTGTATAGGCTCGAAAGCCTACTACCAATTAAGCATATTAGGTGATGTGCATCTCTGTAATGAGAAGGGGTGTGGTCTAATGACATCAACACCCTATATTAGGTGTGCATAATTATTAGGCAACTTCCTTTCCTTTGGCAAAATGGGTCAAAAGAAGGACTTGACAGGCTCAGAAAAGTATAAAATAGTGAGATATCTTGCAGAGGGATGCAGCACTCTTAAAATTGCAAAGCTTCTGAAGCGTGATCATCGAACAATCAAGCGTTTCATTCAAAATAGTCAACAGGGTCGCAAGAAGCGTGTGGAAAAACCAAGGCGCAAAATAACTGCCCATGAACTGAGAAAAGTCAAGCGTGCAGCTGCCAAGATGCCACTTGCCACCAGTTTGGCCATATTTCAGAGCTGCAACATCACTGGAGTGCCCAAAAGCACAAGGTGTGCAATACTCAGAGACATGGCCAAGGTAAGAAAGGCTGAAAGACGACCACCACTGAACAAGACACACAAGCTGAAACGTCAAGACTGGGCCAAGAAATATCTCAAGACTGATTTTTCTAAGGTTTTATGGACTGATGAAATGAGAGTGAGTCTTGATGGGCCAGATGGATGGGCCCGTGGCTGGATTGGTAAAGGGCAGAGAGCTCCAGTCCGACTCAGACGCAAGCAAGGTGGAGGGGGAGTACTGGTTTGGGCTGGTATCATCAAAGATGAGCTTGTGGGGCCTTTTCGGGTTGAGGATGGAGTCAAGCTCAACTCCCAGTCCTACTGCCAGTTTCTGGAAGACACCTTCTTCAAGCAGTGGTACAGGAAGAAGTCTGCATCCTTCAAGAAAAACATGATTTTCATGCAGGACAATGCTCCATCACACGCGTCCAAGTACTCCACAGCGTGGCTGGCAAGAAAGGGTATAAAAGAAGAAAATCTAATGACATGGCCTCCTTGTTCACCTGATCTGAACCCCATTGAGAACCTGTGGTCCATCATCAAATGTGAGATTTACAAGGAGGGAAAACAGTACACCTCTCTGAACAGTGTCTGGGAGGCTGTGGTTGCTGCTGCACGCAATGTTGATGGTGAACAGATCAAAACACTGACAGAATCCATGAATGGCAGGCTTTTGAGTGTCCTTGCAAAGAAAGGTGGCTATATTGGTCACTGATTTGTTTTTGTTTTGTTTTTGAATGTCAGAAATGTATAATTGTGAATGTTGAGATGTTATATTGGTTTCACTGGTAAAAATAAATAATTGAAATGGGTATATATTTGTTTTTTGTTAAGTTGCCTAATAATTATGCACAGTAATAGTCACCTGCACACACAGATATCCCCCTAAAATAGCTAAAACTAAAAACAAACTAAAAACTACTTCCAAAAATATTCAGCTTTGATATTAATGAGTTTTTTGGGTTCATTGAAAACATGGTTGTTGTTCAATAATAAAATTAATCCTCAAAAATACAACTTGCCTAATAATTCTGCACTCCCTGTATAGTTACATTCTGTAGGTACTGTGTCATCAGTATTACAGGTGTAATTTTTCACTGTCTACCTCACTGTGCAGGCCCCAAACATCCTGCATACTGCCAAGCTAATGTCCCCGAGCGAATTGGTGAAAAATTCCCACACTGGCTATTACGGCATTTTCCTTCCACCACTGCATGATACCTGCCTGCTGCTGCTTTTATGAACCCATGCACTGCTAGTGTGTTCCTCACAGGTAGTCTCTCAAGTAGCAGACGATATACATATCCTGCATTTGGTTGAAGATCTCCCACTGCTTCCACCCTGCTGTCTCACGGGCATGCTTTCACTCTGCTGTCTCACAGACATACTGCCACCCTGCTGTCTCACAGACACACAGCCACCCTTGGCCCCCTGATGATGACGATACCCCCTCTTCAACTGGCTGCCAAGTGCAATTGGCTACATCATCATCTACATCTGTTTGGTTTTCACTTATGTCACCCTCACCTGTCTCTTGCGCACGTCCGTGACTTTTCGCAACATGTGCTCCCACCAACAGTAATCATCGGTAGTTCCAAGTCTCTGCTGGCCTGTAACTGCTGACTGTCCTCACAAAGTTCATCTTCGCTAATTAGCGGAGCAGTGCAGATGACTATCATTACTTGGCTAGAAGAAAGAGCAACAAAAGCAAGAGGCAGGTTCAGGACAGGTGAGGGCACAGAGGCAGTTCCTGGGCCATGCCAAATAAATGTGGTGTCAAAGGAACCCACCGATTCCTGGCTGTTTGTATCTATTGTCTCTTCAGATGATGTTGAAGAAGCAAGTCAACCATTCCAGTTACTAAGTAATGGGCTTTTTCTCTGCCGACTGGATCGGAGTGTCTATAGTCGGTAGATAAATTTTTCGAAGCTTTGGGCTGGTATCATCAAAGATGAGCTTGTGGGGCCTTTTCGGGTTGAGGATGGAGTCAAGCTCAACTCCCAGTCCTACTGCCAGTTTCTGGAAGACACCTTCTTCAAGCAGTGGTACAGGAAGAAGTCTGCATCCTTCAAGAAAAACATGATTTTCATGCAGGACAATGCTCCATCACACGCGTCCAAGTACTCCACAGCGTGGCTGGCAAGAAAGTGTATAAAAGAAGAAAATCTAATGACATGGCCTCCTTGTTCACCTGATCTGAACCCCATTGAGAACCTGTGGTCCATCATCAAATGTGAGATTTACAAGGAGGGAAAACAGTACACCTCTCTGAACAGTGTCTGGGAGGCTGTGGTTGCTGCTGCACGCAATGTTGATGGTGAACAGATCAAAACACTGACAGAATCCATGGATGGCAGGCTTTTTAGTGTCCTTGCAAAGAAAGGTGGCTATATTGGTCACTGATTTGTTTTTGTTTTGTTTTTGAATGTCAGAAATGTATAATTGTGAATGTTGAGATGTCATATTGGTTTCACTGGTAAAAATAAATAATTGAAATGGGTATATATTTGTTTTTTGTTAAGTTGCCTAATAATTATGCACAGTAATAGTCACCTGCACACACAGATATCCCCCTAAAATAGCTAAAACTAAAAACAAACTAAAAACTACTTCCAAAAATATTCAGCTTTGATATTAATGAGTTTTTTGGGTTCATTGAAAACATGGTTGTTGTTCAATAATAAAATTAATCCTCAAAAATACAACTTGCCTAATAATTCTGCACTCCCTGTATAGTAACATTCTGTAGGTACTGTGTCATCAGTATTACAGGTGTAATTTTTCACTGTCTACCTCACTGTGCAGGCCCCAAACATCCTGCATACTGCCAAGCTAATGTCCCCGAGCGAATTGGTGAAAAATTCCCACACTGGCTATTACGGCATTTTCCTTCCACCACTGCATGATACCTGCCTGCTGCTGCTTTTATGAACCCATGCACTGCTAGTGTGTTCCTCACAGGTAGTCTCTCAAGTAGCAGACGATATACATATCCTGCATTTGGTTGAAGATCTCCCACTGCTTCCACCCTGCTGTCTCACGGGCATGCTTTCACTCTGCTGTCTCACAGACATACTGCCACCCTGCTGTCTCACAGACACACAGCCACCCTTGGCCCCCTGATGATGACGATACCCCCTCTTCAACTGGCTGCCAAGTGCAATTGGCTACATCATCATCTACATCTGTTTGGTTTTCACTTATGTCACCCTCACCTGTCTCTTGCGCACGTCCGTGACTTTTCGCAACATGTGCTCCCACCAACAGTAATCATCGGTAGTTCCAAGTCTCTGCTGGCCTGTAACTGCTGACTGTCCTCACAAAGTTCATCTTCGCTAATTAGCGGAGCAGTGCAGATGACTATCATTACTTGGCTAGAAGAAAGAGCAACAAAAGCAAGAGGCAGGTTCAGGACAGGTGAGGGCACAGAGGCAGTTCCTGGGCCATGCCAAATAAATGTGGTGTCAAAGGAACCCACCGATTCCTGGCTGTTTGTATCTATTGTCTCTTCAGATGATGTTGAAGAAGCAAGTCAACCATTCCAGTTACTAAGTAATGGGCTTTTTCTCTGCCGACTGGATCGGAGTGTCTATAGTCGGTAGATAAATTTTTCGAAGCTTTGGGTCTTATTTATGATGATCCGAATCGGACCTCTCTAGCGGAAACAAAGCTGCACGGCCTTCATCAAGGTGATTGTTCCACTGAGATTTATTGCTCTGAGTTTAGGAGTTGGGCTACAGATACGGAGTGGAATGATCCTGCCCTCCGTAGCCAGTTTTGTCAAGGGTTATCAGAGAGGCTGAAGGACGCTTTGGCCTTCCATGAAACCCCAGTGTCTCTGGAGGCTGCTATGTCTCTTGCTATACACATTGATAGATGCCTGAGAGAGAGATCTAGGGGCCCTCACTTTCAGGACGTACTATCACATGATGTATCGTCATCCTCTGACACTTTGGGTGAAGCTACTCCTGGGTTTATGTCTGGGGACGAACCCATGCAATTAGGGGGAGCTACTCCTGGATCCGCTTTTAAGCATACTGGTATTAGGAAGGGAGTGTGTATTTTTCGCGGACAGAAGGGACATTTTATCAGAGTATGTCCATACATTCAACGGCAAAAAGAAAAAAGAGGAACATTTAATTCCCATCTGACTCTTGGAGGAGTGAGAGGATAGTCAGAAAATGTGCATTTTTCTTTGGTAGTGATGAGCGGCATAGGCAATATTCGAATTTGCGATATTTTGTGAATTTTTGGCACGAATTTTCACTATAAATTTGCAAATTTGAGAATTCATGATCTCTAGTCATTATTTACTTGATTGTGAAAATAGGCAATGTAATATATTCGCGATAAAAATTAGCGATTAGAATATTCGCGATCAACACTAAGGGGTAGGCAACTTTCCTATTGGTTGCTAGAGATGTTGCTAAGTGCCGATATTCGCAATAAATTCTCAATAAATTTGCGATAAAGTCACGATTAGAATATTCACGATCAACACTATTTGAGAATACGAATATATAGCACTATATTCTAAATATTCGCAAATTCTCAAAGTGGCGATATTCATGATTAAAATTCGCGATTCGAATATTTGCGCTCAACACTATTGACTGCTGGTAGTACCCGATTTCTCCTGAATGCTGAGGTGGCGCTAGAGTAAAAAACTGTGGGGATTGAGGTGTTTATCGACAGTGGGCCGGGGTGAACCTGATTGATGCTCAGTTCGTCCGTATGCACGGGTTCTCACCGAGTGCATTAGAAAAAAAAACATTTTCATTTTTGCTATTGATTCTGCACCTCTAACTCAGAAGTGTTTATCTCAAGTGGTGCATGATATCAGATTAACCGCTTGCCGCCACGCTAACGCCGAAAGGCGTCATTGCGGCGGCTCCCCCAGGCTACGCTAACGCCAATAGGCGTCATATCGCGTGAGCCGAGATTTCCTGTGAACGCGCGCACACAGGCGCGCGCGCTCACAGGAACGGAAGGTAAGAGAGTTGATCTCCAGCCTGCCAGCGGCGATCGTTCGCTGGCAGGCTGGAGATGTGTTTTTTTTAACCCCTAACAGGTATATTAGACGCTGTTTTGATAACAGCGTCTAATATACCTGCTACCTGGTCCTCTGGTGGTCCCCTTTGTTTGGATCGACCACCAGAGGACACAGGTAGCTCAGTAAAGTAGCACCAAGCACCACTACACTACACTACACCCCCCCCGTCACTTATTAACCCCTTATTAGCCCCTGATCACCCCTGATCACCCCATATAGACTCCCTGATCACACCCCTGTCATTGATTACCCCCTGTCATTGATCACACCGCTGTAAAGCTCCATTCAGACGTCCGCATGATTTTTACGGATCCACTGATAGATGGATCGGATCCGCAAAACGCACACGGACGTCTGAATGGAGCCTTACAGGGGCGTGATCAATGACTGTCGTGATCACCCCATATAGACTCCCTCATCACCCCCCTGTCATTGATCACACCCCTGTAAAGTTCCATTCAGATGTCCGCATGATTTTTACGGATCCACTGATAGATGGATCGGATCCGCAAAACGCACACGGACGTCTGAATGGAGCCTTACAGGGGCGTGATCAATGACTGTGGTGATCACCCCATATAGACTCCCTGATCACCCCCCTGTCATTGATTACCCCCCTGTCATTTATCACCCCCCCTGTCAGGCTGCATTCAGATGTCCGTATGATTTTTACGGATCCACGGATACATGGATCCGATCCGCAAAACACATACGGACATCTGAATGGAGCCTTATAGGGGGGTGATCAATGACAGGGGGGTGATCACCCCATATAGACTCCCTGATCACCCCCCCTGTCATTGATCACCCACCCTGTCATTAATCACCCCCCCTGTCATTGATCACCCCCCTGTCATTGATCACCCCCCTGTCATTGATCACCCTCTGTAAGGCTCCATTCAGACATTTTTTTGGCCCAAGTTAGTGGAAATTATTATTTTTTTCTTACAAAGTCTCATATTCCACTAACTTGTGTCAAAAAATTAAATCTCACATGAACTCACCATACCCCTCACGGAATCCAAATGCGTAAAATTTTTTAGACATTTATATTCCAGACTTCTTCTCACGCTTTAGGGCCCCTAGAATGCCAGGGCAGTATAAATACCCCACATGTGACCCCATTTCGGAAAGAAGACACCCCCAGGTATTCCGTGAGGGGCATATTGAGTCCATGAAAGATTGAAATTTTTGTCCCAAGTTAGCGGAAAGGGAGACTTTGTGAGAAAAAAATAAAAAATATCAATTTCCGCTAACTCGTGCCAAAAAAAAAAAATTTCTATGAACTCGCCATGCCCCTCATTGAATACCTTGGGGTGTCTTCTTTCCAAAATGGGGTCACATGTGGGGTATTTATACTGCCCTGGCATTCTAGGGGCCCCAAAGCGTGAGAAGAAGTCTGGTATCCAAATGTCTAAAAATGCCCTCCTAAAAGGAATTTGGGCACCTTTGCACATCTAGGCTGCAAAAAAAGTGTCACACATCTGGTATCGCCGTACTCAGGAGAAGTTGGGGAATGTGTTTTGGGGTGTCATTTTACATATACCCATGCTGGGTGAGAGAAATATCTTGGTCAAATGCCAACTTTGTATAAAAAAATGGGAAAAGTTGTCTTTTGCCAAGATATTTCTCTCACCCAGCATGGGTATATGTAAAATGACCCCCCAAAACACATTCCCCAACTTCTCCTGAATACGGCGATACCACATGTGTGACACTTTTTTGCAGCCTAGGTGGGCAAAGGGGCCCATATTCCAAAGAGCACCTTTAGGATTTCACAGGTCATTTACCTACTTACCACACATTAGGGCCCCTGGAAAATGCCAGGGCAGTATAACTACCCCACAAGTGACCCCATTTTGGAAAGAAGACACACCAAGGTATTCCGTGAGGGGCATGGCGAGTTCCTAGAATTTTTTATTTTTTGTCACAAGTTAGTGGAAAATGATGATTTTTTTTTTTCTTACAAAGTATCATATTCCACTAACTTGTGACAAAAAATAAAAACTTCCACGAACTCACTATGCCTATCAGCGAATACCTTGGGGTGTCTTCTTTCCAAAATGGGGTCACTTGTGGGGTAGTTATACTGCCCTGGCATTCTAGGAGCCCAAATGTGTGGTAAGGAGTTTGAAATCAAATTCTGTAAAAAATGACCAGTGAAATCCGAAAGGTGCTCTTTGGAATATGGGCCACTTTGCCCACCTAGGTTGCAAAAAAGTGTCACACATCTGGTATCTCCGTATTCAGGAGAAGTTGGGGAATGTGTTTTGGGGTGTCATTTTACATATACCCATGCTGGGTGAGAGAAATATCTTGGCAAAAGACAACTTTTACCATTTTTTTTATACAAAGTTGTCTTTTGCCAAGATATTTCTCTCACCCAGCATGGGTATATGTAAAATGACACCCCAAAACACATTCCCCAACTTCTCCTGAATACGGAGATACCACATGTGTGACACTTTTTTGCAGCCTAGGTGGGCAAAGCGGCCCACATTCCAAAGAGCACCTTTTGGATTTCACCAGCCATTTTTTACAGAATTTGATTTCAAACTCCTTACCACACATTTGGGCCCCTAGAATGCCAGGGCAGTATAACTACCCCACAAGTGACCCCATTTTGGAAAGAAGACATCCCAAGGTATTCGCTGATGGGCATAGTGAGTTCATGGAAGCTTTTATTTTTTGTCAGAAGTTAGTGGAATATGAGACTTTGTAAGAAAAAAAAATAAAAAATAAAAATCATCATTTTCCGCTAACTTGTGACAAAAAATAAAAAGTTCTATGAACTCACTATGCCCATCAGCGAATACCTTAGGGTGTCTACTTTCCGAAATGGGGTCATTTGTGGGGTGTTTGTACTGTCTGGGCATTGTAGAACCTCAGGAAACATGACAGGTGCTCAGAAAGTCAGAGCTGCTTCAAAAAGCGGAAATTCACATTTTTGTACCATAGTTTGTAAAAGCTATAACTTTTACCCAAACCATTTTTTTTTTACCCAAACATTTTTTTTTTATCAAAGACATGTAGAACAATAAATTTAGAGCAAAATTTATATATGGATCTCGTTTTTTTTGCAAAATTTTACAACTGAAAGTGAAAAATGTCATTTTTTTGCAAAAAAATCGTTAAATTTCGATTAATAACAAAAAAAAGTAAAAATGTCAGCAGCAATGAAATACCACCAAATGAAAGCTCTATTAGTGAGAAGAAAAGGAGGTAAAATTCATTTGGGTGGTAAGTTGCATGACCGAGCAATAAACGGTGAAAGTAGTGTAGTGCCGATTTGTAAAAAAGGGCCTGGTCTTTAGGGGGGTATAAACCTGTGGTCCTTAAGTGGTTAAGAGTGGGTGACTTTCATCATGAATTTATCTTGTGTTTTGTGTTGGAGGGTCTCCCTGCTCCAGTGGTTTAGGGTTTACCATGGTTAAGCAAGCACAATCCCACCATCGATTGGCAAGCTAGACAGATTCTGGATTGGGGTGATTATTGCATTGACAATTGTCTGAATACATCTTTTTTCTGTTTTAACTACTAAGACTTTACCCTCTTTTATATCTGATTTTGCCTATGTATTTTCTGATAGTGGATGCCAGGATTCATCGGGATTATGATTGTCCTATCAACCTTATTCCTGGAGCTAAATTGCCAAAATCTAGATTGTATAACCTTTCTGGACCTGAAAGACTAGCCATGAGAGAGTATATTGCCGAGAGTTTGACAAAAGGACACATAAGACCTTCCAAGTAGTGATGGACGAACATCGGCCAGGGACAGTTCGCGAACGCCATCGCGCGAACGTGATCAAATATTTGCGAACCGCGAGTTTGCGGCAGGCCCCATTCACTTTAATGGCAGGAGAACCTGAAAAACCTTCAGCTCACTATTTGTAGCCACCAATGACAAAAATTCCAACAAAAAAATATGTATCTTAATTAGGGGACATTTTTATGCGTCTTAAAAGGTAAATTCTCTGAAATGTGCCCTGTTGGAGCCTAGAAACATTTTATTTTAGGCCACATGAGTACGGGCCTTAAAATTTAGGCATTCACCTGACATAAAAGAAATTCAGATTATGTGGCTCGAGGTACATTGTGCAGTCAATGGATAAAAATTTTACTGTAGGCCGCTTTATTTTTCACTTTTTTGGGGGAGCAACTAGTATATCACACCAGTGGAAATTATTTGTTCCAATGTCGTTTGTCACTATCTGTATGTCACGAGGGTGTCAAGAGCCACGCCTGACTCCGTTATACCCGGGGTAAGGAAGTCGCAGCGGGTGGCTGCGCGCTCTATGTAGAAACATAGTGCTGTTTCTTTATGGTAGCTTTCTGGGTTTGCCTTGCAACCCTTTTTGGCTCACTCAGGGATCCGTAGCTCCTTCTCCTCAGCTGTTTCTTGTCCAGCACTCCCAACCTCCTTATATTCCCCTCTCACACTTCTCTGGTTGCCAGATATAGAGCTTCCTGCCTGGACTTCTATACTGACCCACTGGAGCTGTGTAACTGTGTTCCCTGGTTGTTGTTCCAGAGTGTTACCCTCCGGATCCCTGTGGGCCTTGGTGGTCTGCTGTTGTCGCCCACCTGGGATTATATGTTTTGTCTGTATTGTCTGTCCTCTCCTTGGTGTTTTCCTTTAGTGTCAGTGGTGCGGACTAGTGATCCCACCGCACCGTTCACTACACAGGGCTCATCTTAGGGAAAGCCAGGGTTTAGGCACGTGATCGGCGTACGGGTGAGGAACCCGTCTAGGGACGTCAGGGCAGTCAGGTGCCAGCCGCAAGGTGAGTCAAGGGTCACCACCTTTCCCTCTCCCTTGGACAGGGCCTTCCCATTTCCCTCCCTTTGCGTGACGCCGGTCATTACACTGTAGTTGAGGTAACGCAACTAAACCGCAAACCAATGCTGCACTACCTAAATGCACTTTATAGAAAGTATATAATTGGTATATAACACCCCTGCTTCAATCAGTTTTTTAGGGGGCAACTGGTATATCACACCAGTTGAAATAATTTGTTCCAATAGCATTTGGCACTCTGTGTAGCTGCAGTATCGCAGCAGAACCGCACACAAATGCTGCACAATACAAATGCACTATAATATACTTTCTATGTTAGAAATTATATTATAAGTATATTACACCCCTCAGCATGTCACACCTATCGATAGCACACCTATACCAGTCCTTAAAAGGACTATTGTGGCCCTATTAGCTAGCGTTTGTGTCCCTAACAGTCTGTCCCTGCTCCACACAGCAACCTCTCCCTACACTGGCAAAAGACTGAATGTAAAATGGCGGCCAGATCAGGTTTATTTATAAGGTTGGGGGTATGTCCATGTGCTGAAACATCTCAATTGACTGTCCTGTACCACCTGATGGATTTTTCATGGGTCAAAGTTCTTCACAATGTAAAAGAATATGGCGCCGGCGGACATCGACATATGTTCGGCGAATCACGACCGAGGAAAGTTTGCCGCGAAACGACCGCTGGGGAACCGCAAGGCCATCTCTACTTCCAAGTCTCCAGTGGCAGCAGGGTTCTTTTCTGTTCAAAAAAAGGACTGAGGCCTTCGGCCATGTCTGGATTTCCGTGAACTCAATCGGATTACTGTCCGTGATCCTTACCCTCTTACTTTGATTCACGATTTGTTTAACCAGATTGTTGGTGCCAAGGTTGGACTTAAGGGGGGCATGTAATCTGGTTAGGATAAAGGAAGGGGATGAATGGAAGATGGCTTTTAATACTCCTGAGGGGCACTTTGAGAACCTGGTCATGCCTTTTGGGTTGACCAATACTCCTGCGGTTTTCCTGCATTTTGTGAATCACATTTTTCATCACCATGTGGGAAGTTTTGTAGTCATGTATTTGGATGACATTCTAATTTATTCTCCAGACGTGGAGATACATCAGGATCACGTTAGATAGGTTTTACACACGAGGTGCAGTTTTTTCTGATATCTGCTGTCATCTTCAGGTTTTCGAATGGATCCAGAGAAAATTTGTGCGGTATTGGACTGGGATCGACCCGAAAATCTGAAGGCTTTTATGCGATTTTTGGGGTTCACCAACTATTACCAAAAATTTATTCAGAACTATTCGACAATAGTAAAACCCTTTAACTGACATGACTAACAATGGGACAGATGTTTCAATGTGGTCTGATTCGGCGTTGCGAGCCTTTTCTGCGATTAAGGAAAGCTTCTCTTCTGCCCCTATATTGGTGCAGCCGGATGTTTCACAACCTTCCATTGTGGAAGTGGACGCGTCCGAGGTGGGGGTAGGAGCAGTTTTATTGCAAGGTCCGTCACCTGGCAAATGGCATTGTTCTGTCTTCTTACACGTTCACACAGTGTGCAGTCTGACATTCAGCATAAACCATTCCTGTCTTCCAAATAGGAAGACTGTTCTTTGTAGTCTAACTTGTTTATTGTTCTCTCTGAACAGTGAGCATGAGTGAGAGATTGTGCAAGTGTGCAGTAAAACTACAAGAATACAACTAACATGTAAAAGTATTAATCATGGATAGCATGTGTTGGGCAAAATTTACTCTCTTGCCTAACGTGTGTCCCTGACACATGATTTCGGTGATCAGCTTGAATTAAGCCTTATCCGGTACCGGGAGAATGAAGAAGATAACACTGAAACGTGTGTAGTTCTAATCCATTCTGGTTTATTCACAGCTGGCAAACAGTTATAATAGAGGGGGTTGAGCTTCCTTGACATCCAATCATATGTTAGCATTAGTATCCGACCTATGGTATGGTCACACATAAGCTTCTGCATTAACATAATAGATGACTCATAGTAACAGCATTTGACCAATCAGGTATATACACATAGGCTAGCATACAGTTGAGCCAGATGGCCTTATATGGCTAGGACTGTTCATACTTACAAACTAAGGAATGTATGGATATCCTGAAGCAGCACAGGAAGTGTCACACATTCCATAAGGGGGGTAGGGAGGTATTGGAAGTGCACTGACCAAATGTAATACACGTTGCTGAATAAGACAAAATGGAGTCACATATATCCCATCAAATCCCCTCTTAGAACCTTATATATATATATATATACTATATGGTTCTTTCTCTGCTCTTCCTTTGTTTGCTTGTAAGCCTTTAGGTATTCCATATACCCTTCAGGAGTATAATCATGTTGAGTGTACCCCTCTTTCGGCCACCTTTTGACATATGGCTAGAAAGGAGGGCACACACTGCAGATAACAGCAGAGACACACTATTGCAGCGATCACGGCGAGTACCAAAGTCAGGTATTCAGCCAAAAAGCCAGTCCCACCAACCTTGGTCAACATCTTGTTTTATATGTTTTATCATCTCTTCTAATTGCCGTATTCTATCTTTTATTCCACGGGAGTGATCTTATAGATTGAAACAACACATCCCTGCGAACGCTGAGCATCCTATACCATGTTGGAGCAATAAATAGTCAATAGTTGCCCTATTCTGCAAGATAGCCTTTTCATACGATTGTATATCCAGCAGCATAGCTTGCAGAACTGCACTAGTGACATTTATCTGTTTTACCATATAACAGGCAAGTTTTGATATTGTCCTGTGGTTATATATGGCCAAACCTGGTACTCCTATCAAAGATACCCCTAAACTCATATATTCTGATCTAGAGAGGAGATTCACATTATAATCACAATTTTCTGGTAACTGTAGGGAAGTGTCTCTCGTGTGTGTCGTGTCTGCATTGCTGGGAATAGTGGTATCATTGTTAACGTCAGCCTGGCTATTGTACAGGGTCCCTTTGTAATATTGGCTGGTATGTATGTGTAACTAGTATTCCCACAGGCCAATACCCATCCTGTTGGTAGAGGTACATGTTTGTCTAGGGATGGTACTGTTTTTGTAATATTACATTGCATATTCTTTCCTGATATTATCTTTTTACAACTACCTAAATCTCTATCACAAATATTTGGTTTAGTCTTATTCTGCATTTTTTGCTTGTATGCAGGGAGGCAATAGTGTCTCATCACAGGTGAAGTTATAACATATTTCTGCTGCTGTGACAAGACCTGTGATTATTTCTATCATATTACTTTGCAGAGTCTCATATGTAGGACAGTCATAACAAGCATGATAAGGATTTACATATCCATATTTAACATCATGATCCCCCAAATCTGTGTCATTCCATTGGGAACGTAGGAGCTCCGTCCATACATCTACTGGGGTGGGGACTGCTACCAGACATGTCTCCAAAATGTTAGATGCCGATAAAGTGGTTTGGAGACAAAAGTCAGTTAAGTTCAGAGTTTTGGCCAGGTACAGCCATAAGTTCTCCTTTGTCTTCCATATACTGTCTTCCCCTCTGCATTCTGTTTTCAAGTATATCTGTCTGTTTCACAGCCATGGGACAGTAAGTAGGAGACACAAAACTGCAATTATTAAGGCACTGCATCTCAGCCATCTCGAGGAATTTCCCGACTGCGTCATCTCGTTGGGGGTCAAGGCTGTCTGCCTCCGTTAGTAGCCCTTCTGTATCTTCCTCGAGGTCAAGGCTGTCTGCCTCCATTAGTACCTCTGGGCCTCGTTGGAGGTCAGGGCTGTCTGCCCCCGTTAGTACCTCTCTTTTCTTCACCAACTTAATCCTTGTGGCGTGGATCCACGTGGGCGACTGTTCAGTGAGGACTACTGTTCTGGTGATCGCGACTACCTCGGTGGGTTGTCTGTAGGTGAAGCTTCCAGGTTCCTTTCCCTTCTTTAAGATCTTGATCATCACCTGGTCGCCTATCCAGAATGGATGGGTTGGTTCCTGTGAAAGAGAAAAAGACTTACAAGCAACTTATTCTTCAGTTTTACTGAGGACCTTGATCAGATTATTACTCCTCTCTGATCAGGTCCAAGTCCCCTTCCTGCACTACCAGGGGGCGTCTTGCCCATGGTGTGGGGAAAGACCTACCCATGAGTATCTCAATGCTGTTCATGTCCTACTCTGTGGAAATGTGCTATTAAGATGGAAGCACTGTGTTGGGGAATACATAACTTCCCCTCTTCGCAGACTAATCCTATCTCAGGATTTTTCTGCAATACTGGATAACACCAGTCTTGCTGTTCCTGCTCAGTGGCATACCACTGAAGATCAGTAAGCATTTGCAACATCTCAGGGGTTGGAGGTGCCAAACATGGCATCTCCCAATGGTTATACAAACCTGTGAGGTTGCATTTAGCCACTCATTTCGCCACCTTAACTGCCAGCGCATTGCCCTGTGAGACATGATCCTTACCATCTGCTGCCGTGAATCCTCTCCTCTGCCAGATCATACCATGGTCCCACACTACCCCATGTGTGTACCTACTCTCAGTATAGATGGTGACAGGTCTATCAGTATGTAGAATACATGTCCTAGTGAGTGCAATGAGCTCAGCTGCCTGCTGTGTTGAGTGCGGATGTCCTTGAGTAGGCCTACAACATCATCAGTGGTGTGCAAAATGGTGTAATGTCACATTGTGAAAGAATTTGTCAACTCTACCATCATAGCACAGGCTGCAAGAGAACACAGACATGCCGGCATCCCTTGAACAGGGGTGGGCATTACCTTTGAGAAAAACACACAAGGACGCAACTTGCCTCCGTTTTCTTGTGTCAGTACACCCGCCATGGTTTTACAATTTTGGCGTGCAAACATGTGGAAGGGCATATTATAGTCAGGGAGGCCCAGCCCTGGACTCGACATGAGCGAACATTTCAGATAATCAAATGCATTGTACATTTCAGAAGACCATTTAATCAAATCTGGATTTTCTTCCAGAGTGGCTTGCCTCAAAACATTGTCATAATAGGAGCAATCAGGAATCCATTGTCTACCGTTTATCATACCAAGGAAAGATAACATTTCTTTCTTGGTGTGCGGGGCGACCAAACCCGCAATAGACTGGACTCTTTCTGCGCTGATTCTCCGTTCACCTTTTGTGAGGACAAAGCCCAAGTATTCAACCTGCATTTTACACCATTGCATTTTCTTAAGTGTCACTTTGTGACCACATCCTGACAACCATTGTAACAGTGATAAACCATCCTGAATGCTGGCCTCCGCTGACATGCTACACAGTAATAAATCATCGACATATTGCAGCAGCACAGAACCTTGGGGGGATGTACCATGGCTTTAACATCGCTTGGAGGACTATGCTGTACACTACAGGTGAATGAGCATATCCCTGGGGCATTTCTGCACCAGGTCAGTTGACGTCTGTCAAAGGAAAAAGCAAAAAGTAGTCTGGTTATCTTATCAACTGGGATAGAAAAGAATGCATTTTTCAGATCTATCACATTGAACCAAACAGCGTCTGCTGGAATGGCAGATAATAACTAAGTGACATCAGGTACAAGAGGGGCTATAGGCACAATGATGTTGTTGATGGCCCTTAAATCCTGTACAAAGCGGGTAGCACCATCTGCCTTTCTCAATGGATTCACGGGCATGCTGCAGGGTGAAATCACCTCTTCCAGGATTCCCTTTTGTAGGAATTCCTTTATCATTGGCCTAAGCCCATCAAGTTTCTCTTTTGACAGCGGGTATTGTTTTTGGAACACTGAGATGACACCTGGTTTCACAGTAGCTTTGTAAGGTGTGCAATCTATGAATCCTGTGTCATATTCATTTGAGGACCATAATGCAGGGTTAATGTTATTAAGTTCTGGGTGGTCCTATATGTTTGCAAGAATCAGTGGCACTGGTGTAGAGACTGGAATGAGATCTGAGTGTACTCTTATGCCCTGAGTCTTTGCTAATACCTGCAAGTCAAGCTTAATGAACAAATCTCTCCCTAATAGGCTGACTGGGCAATCTAGTATAATGCTGAAGACATGATCTGTGATGTATTTGTGATGTATTCCCTGTCAATGGTTTCTACTGGTAAGGAATCTGTTCTGTATGTCCTTGTCAGTACCCCATTTATTCCCATAGAGGGCTCACATTTCCTTCCTCCCATTCTGAGTCACCTAAGTCCACCCCTTTTAGTCGGACGCTATGGTCCGTCCTCTGTTCTGCCATTAGTATCCTAGCTGTCCATACGAACAGAGCTCTGATGTTAAGCACAACACTTAACATGTAACATGTAACTGCAAACATTGAAACAAACAGATCTGACAATACAGACATGAACACACAAAGGGCCCATAAAAACTTTTCATTGAAATAAAAATGTACAGCTTGATCAATGCTGTTGGTACAAATAAAAACCAAAAACTTCCAAGAAAAATAAAATAAAATTCTCAATGCGCATATTTAAAAACAAATACCGTACTCCATACGCATTCATATACATTTTTCCATGTACTCTTTTTTTCATTAACAACTCATAACCACGCCCTTACACATAAAATATGAATTGCATTCACAGCTCTGCTACTTACATACAACTCAGAGCCACACCCATTCACATTCCACTGAATCATGTATCTTTCACCCAATCACACAATCTCTTTGTTACATTCCAAAATTTGCAGCACAGACAAACACAGCTTTCCTGGAAACAGATATCCACACCACACCCAGAATTGCTGATGGTCTGTCACTGTAAAACAATATACATGTTAATCATACAGTCATTTTGTTAAAATTAACAAATCATTTTATATGCCATGTAGTTTTTGGTTTAGTGTTATACACATCGCCCCTTATTCTATATAACTACCCCTTCCCCCATTTCCTTTTGCCTTGCGTGTCTTATTTCAGGAGTGTTCAAACAGGGGAAGTAAAGCAATACATCAAGGACGTTCAGCTGTCCCACATGTTCCTCAAATTTTTACTCATATCTGAATAAGGACTTAGAATGGGTGCAACCTTAGATTGATAGGATTGGACACTTCCAATTAGCATCATCACTGCAGGCACATTTTAAACCATCGGAACATACAATTTGGAAAGATCCAATCCAATACTGGAGCCCTGTCTGGAATATCTTATAGATAACACAGATTAGTATCTTCACATTCTGCTCATGCATTACCAATTAGCAGCCCCCTCCCCCCCTCAACCCCCATATGAAATTCCTGAGCAGAGGAGGGGGGTATGAGATGGGAGGGAGTTCTCTCTGAAAACACATCTCAGAGAAGACAGGAAAAGTTCTTGTGGGACTACAAGTGACATTTTGGAGTTTACAGCAGATGTGGTGGGGGGAGGGATGCCTCATGGCAACTTTGTTCTCTCCATAGGATTCAAAATCCTCCATCTTGAAATAAGAAATGCTGCTCATTTCATTTCTCTAACTTCAATTATCAATACACTTATGCATTAACTATCCATCTTTTAGTGCTGTAATCTCTAATCCTAGAGCTATAAATCGTCCCTATTTAAACACACACATATCATAAGGGCAACAAAACTTAACCAGTTCATTTCTGAACGTTTAACACAAGCCCTTTCTGTTTGTAGACACTGAGCACTGAGGCACTCCCTTTTTTTTTTTTTTTTAATAACTTCTCACTCACCCTAGCCCCCCTTCACAATCACGGGAGTTCTGATGTACACTGTCTGTAAGCTTTTAACAGATTATTGCAGCTCTTCATCCCTGTTGCCAGCCGGGCATAACATTCTGTTTCACATTTTAACTGTCAATTCTTACATCCTGCCCAATTGTCTACCCATGTGTTAACTAGGAAATAATTTGTGGGACTAGACCGTGCAACAAAGTTTACATGTTGGCAGTGATAGAAACAGAATGATTTCAAAGTGGGATGCGACCGTAAACTTACCACCCGGCCAACATCTCACACAGACAGATAATCTTAATACTTCTAAAATACTTATACTATATATACATAAGAGTTAATTCAAGCTTGTATCCTTCTGTTCCCGGAACAGATTATTCATATAGTGCACTATCTCTTAACGATATGGACTTACTAAGCCTCTTATAATCAACATTTTTATACCTAACGATATGGACTCAATGAGCCGCTTATAATCAACATTTTTATACCTAACGATATGGACTCAATGAGCCGCTTATAATCAACATTTGCGTGCTCCAGGCATCGCAATCCACCGAAATCATAAATAGATGGTTCGACTTACTTGAATGGGATTTTGGTCATTGCTCCCAGGTCCAAGGAGGACAAGAATTGATGTCTTTCACTGTAGACCTGAAGAGATGACCCTCCCAATCCCGGAAACTGAGCCCCCAAGCTGTTGGGCAAAATTTACTCTCTTGCCTAACGTGTGTCCCTGGCACATGATTTCGGTGATCAGCTTGAATTAAGCCTTATCCGGTACCGGGAGAATGAAGAAGATAACACTGAAACGTGTGTAGTTCTAATCCATTCTGGTTTATTCACAGCTGGAAAACAGTTATAATAGAGGGGGTTGAGCTTCCTTGACATCCAATCATATGTTAGCATTAGTATCCGACCTATGGTATGGTCACACATAAGCTTCTGCATTAACATAATAGATGACTCATAGTAACAGCATTTGACCAATCAGGTATATACACATAGGCTAGCATACAGTTGAGCCAGATGGCCTTATATGGCTAGGACTGTTCATACTTACAAACTAAGGAATGTATGGATATCCTGAGGCAGCACAGGAAGTGTCACACATTCCATAAGGGGGGTAGGGAGGTATTGGAAGTGCACTGACCAAATGTAATACACGTTGCTGAATAAGACAAAATGGAGTCACATATATCCCATCAGCATGTACTATAACATTAACAGTCACCAGTGAAAGCACATGGTAAAATGGCTGCCTATACATAATATTGCATGGCTAACTAACAGTATTAACAACTCATTGAGTAACAGTTATAACTAGCTGAACAGCTCTGCATAACATAATTTTCCCGAAACAAATGTAGATCTGTCACCAAATAGCTTTTACAAGGATGATGGAGTTTGAGAAGGAGATATGCAGAAAGACAGCTCTGCTGATGTGCCCTGGAGACTGGAGGTTTCTCTTTCCCAGGATGCTTTGCACTCCCACAATGCTTTGCACCATCCACGATGCAGCAGTCTTTGTAACAAGAAAAACAAAGTGTAATACAACTTAACACCACTAGATGGTGCTATAACAACACTAATCACTACAGAAATACCAAAAATGAGGTAGACATGATCTGGAATCTTTTTCCCTAACCCTGCGTCAACAGACGCCACTACTGAATCCTTCTTGCTTAGCAACCGATCTTGGTCAATGATGGGAAAAAGCTTCTTCAAAGCACTATCCTTGCAGACTGTTTGGCCTTCGCTGAGGTAGTCTATTTCTTTAGCATAACATTCACGTTGTATCATGTGAATTAATATGTTCTTGGACCTTTACATATTGGGAGCGTTAAAGGCGTGTTTGCAGAGATGCTAACCTTGGAGGGCTTCTGACTCACAGATAATGTTGACTTGTAAGACTGAGCTATATGAACTAGACAAGCTATAGCACGAACAAGCGAGATCCAGGTGGAGAACCTGTTGAAATGATGGGATTTGAGTTGGTGGCCGAAAGTCGCCATACGTAGAGCAGATACTTCAGGTCGGATTTCTTCATAGGCATCTGGGTCTACCAATTTTCGAATTTGTTGGATCCGATACTGCAAGATGTTGAACGGTACAGGAATGCAGGACCCATAAACAATGTTTTGTCCTTAAGGTGGCTTGGTGCGATGGATCTAGTCGCATGGTCCGCAGGATTATGCCGTGCAGGCACGTAGTGCCACTGTTTAGGACAAATCAAATGGATCTCATGATCCTTAGCACCTGATTGCTGACATAGACGTAAAAGCGTCTGGTTTTGTTGCAAATATATCCTAGGACTACCTTGCTGTCCGTGTAAAGCTCAACTTCCTAGATTTCCAGGTTCATTTCTGTTGTTATAAGTTCATCCAACTCCTCTGCAAGCACAGTAGCTCAGAGCTCCAGTCTGGGAATCGTGTGTTCTCAGAGTGGCGGCAGTTTGGTCCTGCTCATGACAAATCCTATATGGCATTGTTCTTTGGCATCAATGGTCGTTAGGTATGCTACGGCAGCAATTGCCTTGACTCAATCATCGCAGAAGATATATAGTCTTTGGATCTTGACTTCAGTTGATGGCACGGAAGCATAGGATCGTGCCATGTGAAGGCTGGTCAAAGCTTTGAGAGACTTCTTCCAACCTGTCCACAGGTCCTTTTTCTCCACGGGAAGCGGATCATCCCAATCAGACATCTCTGTGGTGAAGTCTCTTAACATCATTTTACCTTGGATAGTACACAGGTAAGCTGTTTATGGTGGACAGGACTCCTCTGCGTGTGAAGGGCTTTTCTTCCTTGCTGATTCGGAAGGTGAATGTGTCTGCCTTTAAATCCCAGAGCAAACCGAGGCTCCGCTGCATGGGAATGGAGTCGGTGCTAAGATCCAAGTCTTTTAGATCACTTGAATGGTCTTGGGGTGAGAAGGTCTCCCTTAACTCATGGCTGTTGGAGGTGATTTTGTGCAACCTTAAATTAGATAGAGCGACCATCTCTTGAGCCCTTTTCAGGAGACTGATTGCGGTCTCGTTCGTGCATGGGGATTTCAAGCAGTCATCCACGTACAAGTCTTTTTCCGCAAAGGATCTGACATCTGACCCATACTTTGCTTCCCCATCTCGGGCTGAATGTCTGAGACTGTAGACAGTGACTGCAGGGGAAGGACTGTTTCCAACTCTCATTCCTTACTCTACAATGTCTTCATTGAAGTCGTTGTTGCGATACCAGAAGAACCTCAAGTAGTTTCTGTGTTCTTCCTTGACGAAGAAGCAGTGGAATATCTGTTGTATGTCAGCCGTAAATGCTATGGAATCTTTGCGGAAGCGGAGAGGTACCTCTAGAAGTCTGTTGTTGAGGTCTGGACAAGACAGTAACACATCATTTAGTGAGATGCCTTTGCACCTGGCCCATGAGTCGAATACTACTCATACCTGCCCTGGTTTTTTAAGATGATACACACCGAATATGGGTAAGTGCCAACACTCTTCAGAGTCTTGGAGTGTGGGTGCCATTTCTGCATGGTTGTTCTGGAATATTCTTTCCATGAAGGTAAAGAAATTTTCTTTCATCTCTGGTGTCCTCTGAAGTTTGTGCTTGAGGGAGATGAATCGACTGTAGACAAGTTCTTTGTTGTTAGATAAACATTGTCTCTGGAGTTTAAACGGTAAAGGTGCGACCCAGCTTTTTGACTTGTCTTTTACTATTCCTTGATCCATGATATCCAAGAAAAGCCTGTCTTCTATGGACATTGTGACCCTGTTGTCTTCTCTCGTTCTGTGGAAAACTGTGCACCCTAAGTGATCTTGCTCACCATTGCAGGCGTGGTCTTCACATGAGGTATCTGCAAAAGGACAAGTCAAAGGAGTACTGTGTGTCAGTTCTTTTATCAGGAAACTACCGTGACATGGCTGGAATAGGGAAGGATGTCCATTTTCAAGTGTGTTGGTGAGCACACTGTTGACTAAGGTCGGCTTGTGTGTTCCTCCTAGACAGGCGTCTCCTATGATGTCCCATCCTAGGTTAAGTCTCTGGGCGTATGGAGCATTTTGGGGACCGTTAATCTGTCCTCTAGACTTATGAACTTGTAATATGTATCTTCCAAGGAGTAAGACTAACGGGGCTTCTGGATCCAGTTCCGGTATCAGGTGAGCTATACTCCTCAGGTGGGGGTGGTATGCTGCCACCTCTGGTGTGGTTATCTCTGACTGGTTTTCAGGAATGTGTTTGCACTCTAGTATGGTTGGCAGTGACAAGCAGGTCTGACCATTCGCGGACTCTACCTTGTACCCAGTTACTTTCCTCCCTGCCGTCTCAATGTTACCTGCACATGTCCTTAAGGAGTAGGGAGAACCGGGCCCTATGATGTTGAAGGTGTCGAAGAAGGTGGATTTAGCTAAAGACCTGTTGCTTTGATCATATAAGATTGCATATACTTTGATCGCCTTATCTCAGTGATCGCCCGGATAAACTCTGACAAGGCAGATTTTTGAGCAGGACTTCCCTCCTGCAAGTCCTTTACAGATCTAAAGTATATATAGTGAACACTATGGAAATTTGTAATACCAGGGGCATATGGTTTTTCCCACGTATTCTACCCCGCAGGTACATGTAAGCAAATAAACCACCCCCACGGTTCTGCAATTGATAAATGTACGGATAACATAAGATTTATAGTGGTTTGTACTCTGTGTTGTGGCCGCAGCAACCCCGGTTCGAATCCGGGTCACGGCATTCACACTTTGCATCTCTCTTTAACTTTATGTTTCTAAAGTAGTGGATGCATGGAATAGCCTTCCTGCAGAAGTGGTAGCTGCAAATACAGTGAAGGAGTTTAAGCATGCATGGGATAGGCATAAGGCCATCCTTCATATAAGATAGGGCCAGGGGCTATCCATAGTATTCAGTATATAGGGCAGACTAGATGGGCCAAAAGGTTCTTATCTGCCGACACATTCTATGTTTCTATGTTTCTATTTTCTTGTAACCGTACTGCAGAATATGGGGCAGGATTTTATAGAGTCGCATGCAATGCAACTGCCACCGCAAAATGTCCCTTTTAAGGGATTCGTCAGCCTGGTGTCTGAAAAAAGCTGTGGGAGAGTCGATCTTTAAGATTGCGACCTCTTCTGTACGTGACCGCTGGCGTGGGACTCACGAGATGACCGACGTTGGGATCCATCTGCAAAATACCCCAGTATTTATGAAGGATTTTGCGAATTGGGTCATTGACCTCATCATAAATGGCAATCAACTGAACTTGACCTTGAGCGCTATCCCTTTCACGAAAATTGAGAAGTGATTCCAAAGTACATTATAACGCATGCTGAGAAGCCAAAGAAAGTACCTTCCGGGGATTGCCTCTATTGATGAACCAATTGGAAAGTTCATTAGCTTTATGTTGAAAGTCATCCAAGGATGAACAATTACGGCGCACCCTTAGGAATTGTTCTTTCGTTATTCCTTTTTTCAACGAATACGGGTGGCAGCTCCCCCAATGAAGTAAAGTATTAGTTGCTGTACTATTGCGATGCAGACTGGTATGAATGCTGCCATCATCCGATTTTGTAATGGTCAGGTCAAGAAATGTGACCTGGAATCAATTTCCGAGATGAAAAATAGGCCGTAGTTGTTTCTATTCAGGGCCTCTACAAATTCATTAAACTCTGTGGTAGTACCCTTTCAGAAAATCAATACATCATCGATGTATCTCACCCAAAGGGTGATGTGACCTGACCATACATTCATCTCGTCTCCGAATACCATCTCCCTCTCCCACCTGCCCAGGTACAAATTGGTATAGCAGAGGTATACTGCCCAACTCAAAGTAAGGTTCAATGGGGGGATATGTACCAATAGAGATACAAAAATCCGCAGCACTCGTCAGTGTAGTAAATCCAAAGTGGTTTATTCCATAAACAGCAAGGTGATGCGACGTTTCGACCTAACTAGGTCTTTCTCAAGCAACAAAATGAATTTAGTCTGCATGTGCTTTATATCATACAAAGTGGGTGGAGCTATCCCTCCACCAGGTGGGATGATATATTCAAATACATATACATTCGTGGGTCATCATAATAAATGAGGATCACTTCCGATCCAATACAGTGTACAGTGAATAATCTTAGTGACATATAAAAATAGACACTCCTACATAATAGCATTGCCTCCTACCCAATGCTATTATGTAGGAGTGTCTATTTTTATATGTCACTAAGATTATTCACTGTACACTGTATTGGATCGGAAGTGATCCTCATTTATTATGATGACCCACGAATGTATATGTATTTGGATATATCATCCCACCTGGTGGAGGGATAGCTCCACCCACTTTGTATGATATAAAGCACATGCAGACTAAATTCATTTTGTTGCTTGAGAAAGACCTAGTTAGGTCGAAACGTTGCATCACCTTGCTGTTTATGGAATAAATCACTTTGGATTTAATACACTGACGAGTGCTGCGGATTTTTGTATCTCTATTCTGACGTCGGGATCATCAGCCAGGGTCCTCATCTGCGTGCACCATCATTACCCTCAAGGTATTTCTTAATGGCTTCTCCTTATGTGGGACAGTAGTGCTGCCAAACCTTTTTATATATGGGATATGTACCAAGACAGTACACAACTGTGATACCTCTTGGCGCAAACACGACTCCAGTGGATATCAATATAATCTTTTATTATTTAAGTGTGGAGTGACAACGCGTTTCGGAGTGAATATACTCCTTTTTCAAGTCTTTTGGGTCCGTGCTAATGCAGATAGCGTAGCTTCTCACATATGGTTAGTCCAAGCTGTAAGATCCAAGCAGCTGCAGGCAGAGTGGCCTCTGACGTGTGTTAGAAAGCACGCATGTTCAAGACCAGGGGAACGGGGGGCGGGGTCATGGATTGACAGCTGGCTAATCTGGAGCTGTCTCCCGCTGTATGGAGCGGGAGACAGCTCCAGATTAGCCAGCTTTCTCACACACGTGAGAGGCCGCGCTGCCTGCAGCTGCTTGGATCTTACAGCTTGGACTATCCATATGTGAGAAGCTATGCTATCTGCATTAGCACGGACCCAAAAGACTTGAAAAAGGAGTATATTCACTCCGAAACGCGTTGTCACTCCACACTTAAATAATAAAAGATTATAGTAATATCCACTGGAGTCGTGTTTGCGCCAAGAGGTATCACAGTTGTGTACTGTCTTGGTACATATCCCCCCATTGAACCTCACATCACTCCTCTGGAGAATTGGCAGCACATACCCACTGATCTCACGAGTGTGGTGTTTTTGATGCACAACACACAAAGGTGAGCACATTATTTGGCACCCTTCGTGTTTGATTTACCCCATTATTTCATACTATCCTATGAGCGCCTTTCCCCCTTTTTTCGCCACATATACCAACTCAAAGAAAGGAAGCATGCACAGTATTTGAGGGATACTACTGACTTCAGGGAAGGGCGCTTATAATACTACATCAGTCAAGGGTTTGAAAGCACAAACTGAACCCTCGTCCTCAGAAGGGGACACTGATACAGAATCCTCAAGGAGTGGGAGGGAATATCCTCAGCCCCCCAGAGCTTCTAGGGGACTAAACAGGGGAAGGCCCCGTAGAGGTTCTCAATCTAGAGCCAATTTTTTAGGCCAAGGCCCTCCTCTGTTGTCATACCTTCTGAGAGAGAGGAAGGATCGATAAGGATGTGTCTCTTTGAGCCCCCCTCAAGTGCAGTGATAGCAAGCAGATGAACTACAAGTCATCAATTTGTCTCACAGGTCTCTTACTGATGGTGAGGTCAGCCTCCTTAAAAAAGCCCTCTCCTTTGTTCCTACTCATTCCTTTGACCTATTTTCCTGGGTCAAGGATTTGAATTTGTTTATTAGGAACTTAAAATGGAAAAAAAAATTGCCCACCACGATAGACATCAGTGTGAGGAGTTGGGTGTTGACTTGGCTGACCTGGAGGATGTACGCAATCTTGCAGACCTGCTTGTTGAAGAAGAAAGGACCCCTGGGGAGGGGCCATTTACCTCCATGAGGAAACGCTCCCACCTCAATCCCCCCATTAATGACGTTACCCCCATGGATGTTTTCCTGAGGGTAGTCATTGATGAATTAACACAAGTAGAGGGGCAGAGGATGGGCATGAATAATCTCAGCAAGCAGGAATGTAATGGCCTTTTATCCCTTGAGGCGGATGATACCATTATCATAAAGCCTGCCGACAAGGGAGGCAATATTGTTCTTATGGATCAGGTACAATATGTCAAGAACTTGTGCAGTGACATTCTTGACAACAGGGGCTGTTATAACATCTTGTCACCTAATCCTACAGAACAGTATTTAAAAGAACTAAGGCACATCTTGATCTCAGCACTTGATTTGCGAATTATCAGCAAGGCCGAATTTGACAAGCTTCTGCCGAAACATTCACAGATGGCATGTTTTTACAGTCTGCCTAAGGTACATAAGGGTATACATCCCCTTAAAGGCAGACCCATTATATCCGGCACCAATAGTCTCACCCAACAAGTTAGTACCTATGTCGACATCATTCTGTGTCCATTTGTGTTGGCCTTGCCCTCCTATGCGAGGGATTCAATTGAGATTGTTAACAAACTGGATGGCCTCCACGTCGAGGAGAACACTCTCCTCGCCAATCTTGACGTGGAGGCCCTTTACAGTTCAATCCCTTACGTAGGTGGCTGCAGGGCAGTACAGTACTTTTTACAGGGCAGTGAATATGGTTAGCATAATGAATTTGTCATCAAGTTGCTTGATTTTGTATTACACTACAAAGTCTTTTTGTTTAATCACTGCTTCTACCATCAGTTCAGGGGCGTTGCCATGGGTAGTCCATGTGTGCCATCTTACGCCAATTTGTACTGGGGCTGGTGGGAGAGGGAGACGGTATTTGGAGACGAGATGAACGTATGGTCAGGTCACATCACCCTTTGGGTGAGATACAGTGGGATGCGAAAGTTTGGGCAACCTTGTTAATCGTCATGATTTTCCTGTATAAATCGTTGGTTGTTACGATAAGAAAATGTCAGTTAAATATATCATATAGAAGACACACACAGGGATATTTGAGAAGTGAAATGAAGTTTATTGGATTTACAGAAAGTGTGCTATAATTGTTTAAACAAAATTAGGCAGGTGCATAAATTTGGGCACCACAAAAAAGAAATGAAATCAATATTTAGTAGATCCTCCTTTTGCAGAAATTACAGCCTCTAAATGCTTCCTGTAGGTTCCAATGAGAGTCTGGATTCCAGTTTAAGGTATTTTGGACCATTCCTCTTTACAAAACATCTTTAGTTCATTCAGGTTTGATGGCTTCCGAGCATGGACAGCTCTCTTTAAGTCACACCACAGATTTTCAATTATATTCAGGTCTGGGGACTGAGAAGGCCATTCCAGAACATTGTACTTGTTCCTCTGCATAAATGCCTTAGTGGATTTTGAGCAGTGTTTAGGGCCGTTATCTTGTTGAAAGATCCAGCCCCGGCGCAGCTTCAGCTTTGTCACTGATTCCTGGACATTGGTCTCCAGAATCTGCTGATACTGAGTGGAATCCATGCGTCCCTCAACTTTGACAAGATTCCCAGTCCCTGCACTGGCCACACAGCCCCACAGCATGATGGAACCACCACCATATTTTACTGTAGGTAGCAGGTGTTTTTCTTGGAATGCTGTGTTCTTTTTCCTCCATGCATAACGCTCTTGTTATGGCCAAATAACTAAATTTTAGTTTCATCAGTCCACAGCACCTTATTCCAAAATGAAGCTGGCTTGTCCAAATGTGCTTTAGACCACCTCAAGTGGCACTTTTTGTGCTGTGGGTGGAGAAAAGGCTTCCTCTGCATAACTCTCGCATACAGCATCTCCTTGTGTAAAGTGCGCCGAATGGTTGAACGATGCACAGTGACTCCATCTGCAGCAAGATGATGTTGTAGGTCTTTGGTGCTGGTCTGTGGGTTGACTCTGACTGTTCTCACCATTCGTCGCTTCTGTCTATCCGAGATTTTTCTTGGTCTGCCACTTCGAGCCTTAACTTGAACTGAGCCTGTGGTCTTCCATTTCCTCAATATGTTCCTAACTGTGGAAACAGACAGCTGAAATCTCTGAAACAGCTTTCTGTATCCTTCCCCTAAACCATGATGGTGAACAATCTTTGTCTTCAGGTCATTTGAGAGTGGTTTTGAGACCCCCATGTTGCTACTCTTCAGAGAAAATTAAAAGAGGAGGGAAACTTACAATTGACCCCCTTAAATACTCTTTCTCATAATTGGATTCACCTGTGTATGTAGGTCAGGGGTCACTGAGCTTACCAAGCCAATTTGAGTTCCAATAATAAGTTCTAAAGGTTTTGGAATCAATAAAATGCCAACAGTGCCCAAATGTATGCACCTGCCTAATTTTGTTTAAACAATTATAGCACACTTTCTGTAAATCCAATAAACTTCATTTCACTTCTCAAATATCACTGTGTGTGTCTCCTATATGATATATTTAACTGACATTTTTTATTGTAACAACCAACGATTTATACAGGAAAATCATAACGATTAACATGGTTGCCCAAACTTTCGCATCCCACTGTACATCGATGATGTATCAATATTCTGAAATGGTACTACCACAGAGTTTAATGAATTTGTGGAGGCCCTGAATAGAAACAACTATGGCCTATTTTTCACCTCGGAAATTGATTCCACTAAAATCACATTTCTTGACCTGACCATTACAAAATCGGACGATGGCAGCATTCATACTGGTCTGCATCGCAAAAGTACAGCAACTAATACTTTACTTCATTGGGGGAGCTGCCACCCGTATCCGTTGAAAAAAGGAATACTGAAAGGACAATTCCTAAGGGTGCACCGTAATTGCTCATCCTTGGATGACTTTCGGCATAAAGCTAATAACCTTTCCAATCGGTTCATCAATAGAGACTATCCCTGGAAGCGTTTTCCCTTGGTGGAGGGTTCCCACCCTTCTATAAGCTTCTTGAACATCCAAAATGATTCATTTACCTAGAATTATGAAATATAGAAGAATTTTTGAAAAAATGAAAAAAAGAAAAATTAAAAAGAATACAATTAAAATAAAGACACACTTACCTCTTACCAGAGATGAAATATAAGAAGAAATTGCATGTAAATCGCATGATTACTGCATGAAAATCGCATATAATCTAAATGTTTGTTTTTATTTATTAACATTAGTACTTTTATGCATTTTATTCCATGTTTTATCAATTTCTATTGATTTTTTTATCTATTTTTATCTATTTTGATTGACCATTAATTATTATATGTTATCCCTCTTAACCAAATTATACTCTATACTTTCTATGAACCAAGTCAATCCAGATCCACCTTTTGAAAGATTTTTAACAACACATTAGGTGAATTATATTCAGATGTGTGGAGATGATACATGCACCCTATATAAATCAACTTGGAGTATACAGCCCCCACTCACTGATGAAGGGACTACGGGTCCCGAAATACGTTTGAGGAATCTGGAGGCTCATTTCTGCTTGCAAGCAAGATAAAGAATCTTTCGACTTGATTCTCAACCTCATAAAATAAAAAGCGCATTGATGCACGAACGCGAATAGCTATATAGAAGTACTGCATTCAATTCACCGCACCGCTTTTTGATTGTTGCCATGTTGGACCTTGACCACACTAATCACGTGTGAGAGGGAATCCAAGTGAGGTCATTGCTGATGTCTGGACTACCCAGAAGTGTGCTGCATCAAACAGAGCCCACGAGCGCTGCCTCACTTCTTGTGGAACGCCGAAAAGCCTGCATACAGACAGATACAACAGACGGAACCTACGGGACTGAGAAGGGAGAAAGAAAACTTCTGGAGTGGTAAGCGCCGGGTTAGTACCGGAGAACACGCGGGACGGCGCGTTAAGGTACACCGGCCTGAAACCTATTTACCCCCGCTTGCAGGTCCTTCAATAACCGTCTGGTGCTGCGGCTTTTATATTTCTGTCACTGAATATGTGGTGAATTGACTCTGCTATAACTTACAAGCGCTGATACCGACTATGTTCTTATGAACTCTTGATTATATGGTCAGTACTACAGCTTTACTTATCACTGCCTATTGGGAATTATTGTTTTGGACTGAATATTATGTCGACCACACGTCAATTCATTGCCCTACAATTGTTATACGTTTTAATACTTTTGACATCAATTTCATGTCGATACAACTATTCCAGGACATTGACTCAAACTAGAGCTCATTACATTCTCTATGTAATCAGAAAACTCATCTTTATCGTTGCTGCTATAGAGACATTTTTCACCTTAGTGGATATTGACTTTGGTTCATACTGTATATGCTGCTAATATTTATTCCTTACCTATATTCTAATTTGATATATTTACAAGTGTAATTAATTTTTGATATTAAATACGTACTTCATATGTAAGTGTGCTCGCTACTATTTGTTTATTTGGTCATCTCGTGAGTCCCACGCCAGCGGTCACGTACAGAAGAGGTTGCAATCTTAAAGATCGACTCTGCCACAGCTTTTTTCAGACACCAGTGTCATCTACCTGGCTGACGAATCCCTTAAAAGGGACATTTCGCTGTGGCAGTTGCATTGCATGCGACTCTATAAAATCCGGCCCCACATTCTGCAGTATGGTTACAAAAAAATCTTATGTTATCCGTACATTTATCAATTGCAGAACCGTGGGGGTGGTTTATTTGCTTACATGTACCTGCGAGGTAGAATACGTGGGAAAAACCTCACTTGCCCATCACATCAACAACTGTCATTCAGGTGATGTACAGGCAATATCTTTTCAGGGGATCGAGGTGGTACGGTCTTCGCCTCGTGGAGGTAATTTAGATCAAAAAGTCCTACAGAAGGAGGCCCAGTGAACCTTTAAATTAGGGACGCTGCGACCTCATGGACTAAATGATCATATCTCCTATGTCAGCTTCATCGATTGATCTATATGCAGTGTTTTCCACAACGTGGGCTATTTATCATCCGCACGTTGGTAGACGTTAAGTGTTTGTCGGTATCCATTATCCATCACATTGCCTTCTTGGGGGACAATTTACCTCTCATCTTGTGCCCCCTGAATGGGCTATATGTGATATGGTTCATCTGGCAATAGGATATACATGCCAACATGCCCCTGGTATTACAAATTTCCATAGTGTTTACTATATATATACTTGGCACTGCTAGGTCTGTGACTATTCTTCAATGGTTTTGACCTCAGCAAAGATTTGGAAGACAGATTGTATCTTCATCCCTTATCCCCCTTTGTGTCCTTGGCATGGTTTCCTGTTTTAAGTAGCCTTTCTTACCTTGCTACATATGTGGCAATCCTCTATTCTGTGCGGCCGTATCTCTGCTGGGAGCTGACAGGCGGTGGTTGCTGCCCGCTGGCTTGGGATTCGCCCCGCACTGGATTCCCACGCCATGAGGAGGTAAGGACCTTTTCTTTAAAATGAAGCGCTTTCGGCCGCCGCTTCACGGACGAACTAGCGCCGGAGGCTGTCACCACGCTGGTGGGACAGTTGATGTACAGCTATACTTACATGTTTTACAGCCAGTCAGTCTTGCTCCTGATGAATCTAATATATATGTAACGCATAGAGCTTACTTACTGATGATAGATTTGAGCTGTAATGTCCTGGCAATCACTGCTTCAGATGAAGCTTAGCTATCTGCCTGATTAGCTAACTAGCCTGTGAGTCCCTTACTTTTATGGCGTTATCCCTCCATCTGCGTTCAATATCAGATACCAGGCAGGTGGTTAGGGAGTATCCCCAGTGTGTGTCTGCATGTACAGTTCCCCAATACTGACAATATATGTGGGACATGAATGTGGATTTCACTAGGGGACTCGTTATTTCACTGGGTTAATCATGTTAATTTCCCTCCCCTGACATATAGGGGGAGTGGAGTTAGCTGCAGTGTCATATATACGTGCATTACTGGTGTTGTCACCCCCTGAGCTCAGTGCATGTCCAGTGTTGTGTTTACAGTATCACACCCACCTGAGCGAGGTGGGGCTATCTCTCACCAGTTGAGCACATATACATTCCCCTGTGGGCGATAGCGGGTGGTGTAGGTTTTGGCTAACATCCATCTCTAGCCTACCCCTGCTGCTCATGACCTACGTGTTTAAGTCCTCTGAGCGTTTTAGTGTTGCACCGTTCCATATGAGGAATGCTCTATTAGGTTTGCACTCCTGTTTCCCCTGTTTTTACTGTATATCAATAAAATTATAGTTTTATACACTTCACACACCTCACTTTTCCCTTGATTTCAGTGAACTTATCTGTGGTAAAGCCTTTCGTGATGTATATTATCGGAAAAATAAAATACATATTTGCCACTCAGCGGTACAGTTATCTGTGGTAAAGCTTTCTGTGACGTGTAAACCGCTGAGGGGAAAATATATATTTTCTTTTCCACTAACAGTTATCTGTGGTAAAGCCTATTGTGATGTTTATTATTGGAAAAATATAAAATATATTTACCATTCAGCGGTACAGTTATCTGTGGTAAAGCCTTCTGTGACGTGTGTGAGCGGAAAAAGAAAATATACATTTTCCGTTCAGCGGTTCAGTTATCTGTGGTAAAGCCTTTTGTGACGTGTATTATCGGAAAAAGAAAATATATATTTTCCACTCAGTGGTCCAGTTATCTGTGGTAAAGCCTTCTGTGATGTGTGTTAGCGTTAAAAAAATATATACATTTGCCGCTCAGTGGTGCAGTTATCTGTTTTAAAGCCAATTTTGCCGTGTATTATTGGCAAACCAGAAATATATTTGCCAATTAGCCGTGCAGTTTTCTGCTTTAAAGCCATTTTTACTGTGTTTTAGTGGCAAACTAAAAATATATTTGCCGGTCAGCGATGCAGTTATATGTCCCAAAAGCCCTTTTTGGCGGGTGTTACTGCCACAAAAAACTATTTTATGTTGTGTGGTGAAGTGACAAAATTACAGCCCCTTTTTGCTGTGTGTTACTGGCACACAAAAGTATTTTCCGTTGTGTGCTAAAGTGAGAAAATTACAAAGGTTTTTGGGGTGTTTTAATTTCCTTTTTATTTATTTGATCTAACAGTATGGCCAAATACACACGGCCGTGGAACACGGATGTGAGCGGTCCGTGGTATCCCAGCCTGGCATCCTGCTGACAGCAGGAGCGCACGGCCTCATTGGTTGCTATGACGCCATACACTTCATGCCGCCGCTGCATTACAGTAATACACTCGTATAGATCATACCAGTGTATTACTGTAGTGCAGCGGCGGCATGAAGCGCACGGCGTTATAGCAACCAGTGACACCGTGCGCTCCTGCTGTCAGCAGGATGCCAGGCAAAGATACCACGGACAGCTCACGTCTGTGTTCCACGACTGTTTTTATTCGGCCTAAGTCAGATAGACAAGTGCCAGGCCCTGCACAGAGAAATGGCAGAGGCCTAAATGTTTCTGGTGCAGGCACAGGTTTCAGCAGAGTAAGGGGGCATGGCAGCAGGGGTCACAGCGAGAGGCCTGAGCTTCCGGTGTCATCTAGTGGTTGTGTCTTGACCAGCAACACAGCAGTTCTTGAATGGTTGACTCGGTCATCCACTTCGTCCCAAGTGACATCAGACACCCCCAGCCAAGAGTCGGTGGGTTCCGCTGACAAGACGCTTAGTTGGCATGGCCCAGGAGCAGGCCCTGTGCCCTCACCTGTCTTCAACCTGCCTTTGTCCTTTTCTGTTCCCTCAGCCAGAAAAGTATTGTATGCTGTGGGCTAAGCTCCACTATACAATGAAGACGAGCTACTAGAGGGCAGTCAGCAGCTACTGCCCAGCCAAGATCTGGAGGAGACATCCACTGCTTCCTCCACTAGGTGAACAAGTGGTGATGGGGAGAGTGGCGTGGGAGCAGGTGTTGCGAGCGGTCAGGCTCCTGATCTAGAGACAGTTGAGGAGGACATCAGTGACGTGCAGACAGTACTCGATGTTGATGATGTAGCTGATCGCACTTGGGAGCCAGGTGACAAAGGGGCTTCATCATCATTAGGGAGAAGAGGGTAGCAGCTTGCCTGTGAGGCAGCAGTGGAACAAACAAGTCGCTAGTGTGGCAGGGAGTCAGCAGGGTGGCAGCAGTGAGAGGTCAAGAGCAAAACGTGCCCAGGGTAGACCACCTGCTTCGCAGGAGCCTACCTGCCCGGGGAGTAACGGTGCATGGGTTCAAGGAGGCAGCGGCGGTAGCAGTCAGACAGTGCGTAGTGTTGGGCATAACATCACCTACTCGGCGGTGTGGCAGTTTTTTGTAAAGCCGCTGGAGGAGGTGAACGTGGCCATATGTAGAATCTGTGGGCAGAAGGTGAAGCGTGGCCAGGGTGCCAATATTAGCACTACGGCCCTGCATCAACATATGCAGCGTCGCCATAAAGTGGCCTGGGAAAACCATTGCTCCAATGTGGTGGTCCAGCCTGCCGCAGCAACCGCTGCATCACCCAGTGACACGCACCCGTTTTCAGGCAGTTAAGGCTTCACCACCTTGGCCGAAGGGAGCTGTGTGTCCTTACCATTATGTACTGGTCCTGATGTTCCTGCTCCTCCTCCTACTCCTCGTCAGTCATTCCATCATTCCGTCGATCAGTGAAGCGATTGCAAGAGACAACAGTATGCGTGCACTCTTCCAATGGCGCAGAAGATGAATGTGCTCCTGGCCAAGTTTCTGGTACTGCAGTCCCTCTCTTTCCAAGTGGTGGACTCTGCACCTTTCAGAGAACTGATGGCTTGTGCCGAGCCAAGGTGGAGAGTCCCTAACCGTCATTTCTTTGCCAAAAAGGCAGTACCAGCTCTTCACAAATATGTAGAACAGCAGGTGGGCCAGTCCTTGAGCCTGTCGGTGTCTGCCAAAGTGCATGGCACCGCCGACATGTGGAGCTATTACTAAGGTCAAGAACAATACATGTCCTTTATGGCCCGCTGGGTGAATGTGGTTCTTGCACAGCCACACCAGCAACTTGGCCAGGTGACGCCGCTTCCGCCTCCACGTTCTCACGCCGTTGGTCCTGCGACAATGTTTGCCTCTGCCTCCTCATAATCCAATGTGTCCTCAGCCTCCACTGCAGGGACAACTCACAGTGCCCCTTCAGCATACCACCTGTGCAGGGTGCAGTGGTGTCACGCTGTTCTGCACCTTGTTTGCCTGGGAGAATGGAGTCACACAGGAGAGGAACTGCTCTGTGTCCTTCAGCAAGAAATTGAATCCTGGCTTTCTCGGCGACAACTGAAAATTGGAAACATGTTGATCGACAATGGGAAAAACATTGTGTCGGTGCTGCGTCAAGGAGAGTTGAGCCATGTGCCCTGCATGGCACACGTATTCAATCTGGTTGTCAAGCGGTTCCTGAATTCTTCCACCCATCTGCAAGACATCCTAAAAATGGCCAGGAAACTTTGCATACACTTCAGCCACTTGTACACCGCTAAGCACACACTCCTTGAGCTGCAGCGGCAGAACAGCATCCCCCAACATTGGCTGATATACAACGTTTCCCCCCATTGGAATTCCACCCTCCATATGTTGGACCGACTGTAAGAACAGAGAAAGGCCATAAATGATTTCCTGATGATCCAAGCGGACAGGAGTACTCTCCTGTGTAACTTCGATGTCAGCTGGTGGCAGCTCATGCGTGACACCTGCCGTTTGCTCAGGCCCTTTGAGGAGGCCACGTTATTTGTCAGTTGCCAAGACTACGGGATGAACGATGTTATTCCACTGCTTCATGTTCTGGAACAGATGCTGGCAAATCTGGCTGGTCAGGGGACTGGAGAAGTGGCGCCTAGATCTCACCACCACATGAGCCCTGTGGGGGCTGAACTGGAGGAGGAGGAGGACATTGGAACACAAGCACTGTGTAGTGAAATGGGTGGTTTTTCTACACATGAGAGAGAAGAGGAGGAGCAGGAGCAGCCAAAGAAAAACTACAGGGCAATGAGGAAGACGAGGCAGAGGACCCAGACACACTGTGGCAGTATGCAGCGGAGATGGAGGCAGGGAGTCCCTCCAAGCCAATAGCGCAAATGGCCCGCTGCATGCTCACTTGCTTGGGTAGTGACAGAAGAATTATCACCATTCGGCAGCGGGATGACTTCTGGCTCTCCACCTTGTTGGACCCTCGCTACCGGTGCAAAATGGTGGCCTATTTTACACCCGCTGAGAGGGAGGACAAACTGAACTACTATAGAGACATCCTATGTAGTAAGTTGGCAGATGCCTATCTGCACCACCGTCCATCCTCTTGCAGGGCCGACCGGGGGGCCCCTCTGCGCTCACGTTTTACAGGCATGGCTACTGGGGAGGGGTGGCAGGAGCAGTACCAGCTCCATTAGCAGTAGCCTGAGTCTAGAGTCGCTGATGAGCAGCTTTCTTCACCCCCCTAGTGAAGAAACTACTCACCAGCAGCAGCATTTAGACCTGGAGCAGAACCTGAACCAGCAGGTGGTAGCATATTTGGAGTGCACCCTGCCAGCCGTCGTTGAAGATCCGCTGGACTACTGGGCAGCCAAACTGGATTTGTCGCCACAACTGGCCGAGTTTGCCCTGGAAAAGCTGTCCTGCCCGGCCAGTAGTGTGGCATCAAAGCGGGTGTTTAGTGCGGCGGGGGTCATAGTTACCCCAAGAAGAACTCGCCTGTCCAAATGTGGAGAGACTTACCTTAGTCAAGATGAATCACGCGTGGATCAGCCAGGATTTCCATCCACCAATTCCTGATGCATCAGACTAGATCATCCCTAGGGCCACACCAACACTTTGAAAATAGAGACCGGTTTCTTCTGGCTACATGATGCTACTAGTCTAATGCTGCCATCTGCCTGATGTCACAGATATGATGCCAAGTCCTCCTTCTGTTACCCATCATCTTCAGAGGGTACTGGTATTGCCACCTACCTCCACACTATGCCACCTTGCACTCTGTGGCCTCCTGAAGCTGCTGCCACCTCCACACTATGTCACTTTGCCACTCTGTGGCCTCTTCATGCTGCTGCCACCACCACACTATGTCACTTTGCCACTCTGTGGCCTCCTGATGCTTCTGCCACCTCCACACTATGTCACCTTGCAACTCTGCGTCCTCCTCATGCTGCCGCTACCTCCAGACTCTGTCATTGTGTGACTCTGTGGTCTGCTCATGCTGTTGCCACCTCCCCACTATGTCACTTTGCCACTCTGTGGCCTCTTGATGCTGCTACCACGTCCAGACTCTGTCATTGTGCCACTCTGCGCCTCCGCATGCTGCTGCCACATCATGACTCTGTCATTGTGCCACTATGTGGTCTGCTATGCCACCTCCAAGCTCTGTAACTGTGCCACTCTGCGGCCTCCTAATGCTGCCGCCACCTCCACACTCTGTAATTGTGCCACTCTGCGGTCTCCTCATGCTGCTGCCACCTCCAGACTGTCATTTTCCCACTCTGCGGCCTCCTAATGCTGCTGCCACCTCCAGACTCTGTCATTGTGTTACTCTGTGGTCTGCTCATGCTGCTGCCACCTCCACACTCTGTAATTGTGTCACTCTGCGGTCTCCTCATGCTGCTGCCACCTCAAGACTCTGTCATTGTCCCACTCTGTGGTCTGCTCATGCTGCTGCCACCTCCACACTCTGTAATTATGCCACTCTGCGGCCATCTAATGCTGCTGCCACCTCCAGACTCTGTTATTGGGCCACTCTGTGGCCTCCTCCTGATGCTGCCGCCACCTCTAGACTATGTCATTGTGCCACTCTGTAGTCTGCTCATGCTGCTGCCACCTCCACACTCTGTAATTATGCCACTCTGCGGCCACCTAATGCTGCTGCCACCTTCAGACTCTGTTATTGAGCCACTCTGTGGCCTCCTCCTGATGCTGCTGCCACCTCCAGATTCTGTCAGTGTGCCACTCTGCGGGCTCCTTATGCTGCTGCCACCTCCAGACTCTGTCATTGTGCCACTCTGCGGCCTCCTAATGCTGCCGCCACCTACAGACTCTGTCATTGTGCCACTTTGTGGCCTCCTCATGCTGAAGCCACCTCCAGACTGTGTTGTTGTGCCACTCTTTGGTCTGCTCATGCTGCTGCCACCTCCACACTCTGTAATTATGCCACTCTGCGGCCACCTAATGCTGCTGCCACCTTGAGACTCTGTTATTGAGCCACTCTGTGGCCTCCTCCTGATGCTGCTGCCACCTCCAGATTCTGTCATTCTGCCACTTTGCGGGCTCCTAATGCTGCTGCCACCTCCAGACTCTGTCATTGTGCCACTCTGTGGTCTGCTCATGCTGCTGCCACGTCCACACTCTGTAATTATGCCACTCTGCGGCCACCTAATGCTGCTGCCACCTCCAGACTCTGTTATTGGGCCACTCTGTGGCCTCCTCCTGATGCTGCAGCCACCTCCAGACTCTGTCATTGTGCCACTATGCGGCCTCTTCATGCTGCTGCCACTTCCAGACTCTGTTATTGAGCCACTCTGTGGTCTGCTCATGCTGCTGCCACCTCCACACTCTGCATTTGTGCCACTCTGCGGCCTCCTAATGCTGCCGCCACCTCCAGAATCTGTCATTGTGCCACTCTGTGGTCTGCTCATGCTGGTGTCACCTTCACACTCTGTCGTTGGGTCACTCTGTGGCCTCCTCCTGATGCTGCTGCCACTTCCAGACTGTGTTATTGTGCCACTCTTTTGTCTGCTCATGCTGCTGCCACCTCCACACTCTGTAATTGTGCCACTCTGCGGTCTGCTCATGCTGCTGCCACCTCCAGACTCTGTAATTGTGCCACTCTGCGGGCTCCTAATGCTGCAGCCACCTCCAGACTCTGTCATTTTCCCACTCTGCGGACTCCTAACACTGCTGCCACTTCCAGGCTCTGTCATTATGCCACTCTGTGGTCTGCTCATGCTAAAGATATCTCCAGACTTTGTAATTGTGCCACTTTGTGACCTCCTGATGCTGCCGCCACCTACAGACTCTGTCATTGTGCCATTCTGCGGCCTCCTCATGCTGCTGCCACCTCACCACTACATCATAGGGCCACTCTGTGGACTCTCATGCTGTTTCCACCCTCACCACTACCTGACTAGGCCACAATTTTGCCTTTTGGCCTGACTGACATGAACGTTTATTTGACCCTTCTTCTGATCTGTCAGAAGGAAGGAAAAATGAGACGGATCCTGTCTGTTTAGCAGCTGTAAAGCTTGTATGATCCCATCAGAATTGGCTTGTGATTTGGTAGCCAAAAGCAGGAGTAGATGACATGCAAATATCCCATTTACGTGTCATCTCTGTTTTGGATCCACTCCTGTTTTTTTTTACATTAACAATACTGATGGATTACTGACCAAATGCTGACCGAATAAAGGCAGATAGAGCACAGACAGGGACAATTTTTTTGTAGGTTATTGTTCTTATGGATCAGATTAAGGGAAAAATAATCATTGATGTAAACACAAACTTACTGCTGACACCCTCTCCACTCTGTCGGTGGGCTCTACTTGTATAAGCGTTTAATTGAACAGGTTCTGTAGACATCTATGTGGAATCAGCTGACGACGGTGTAAAAGTAGTGCGCTTCTTCTTGGTGCTAACATAGACCAGTAAGGCTGAGTTCACACTTGAGTTATTTGGTCAGTTTTGGCCCCATGACTGCCCAAATAAGTGAAGTGTGCAGTGATTCTAAGAGTGATGCCTATCATCTGCATGTCATACGGACTCACAGTATTATTTCACTATCACAGCAGACTCCCTATGCGTGTTACTGAAAGGCACTGTATTCTACACAACTATAGAGGCTCTTTGCAGCCAGGAAATAGCCATTATTTAATGTGATTCGCCAAGAATAAATTCGTATCGAACCAAATTTTTCAAAAATTTTCAGCAAATTCGCTCATCTCTAGTGGTACGCGTATGCTGGCCTGGTGTATGAGGTTTCACATGGACTGGGTTTATGGATCAATTGATGTTGTTCTCAGTGTTTTTTTATGATCCTGATTTTCTTATTGTACATTTTGGGTGTGTAATTTAGGTCCGATCGGTAGCATGGAGTTAATTTTTAAAATGAAGTTGTGTTTAATGTCAATGTGTCGGCTTTTTCCAAATGTTCGTATTATTTTTCAGATATTGCTGTTCTGCCTGTGTTCTCCTATGAGAGTATTTGGAGCTAATTCGGAAACGTGTTAATTGTTAAATACAGCGGTTCATGCCATTAGTTTGGAGTATTGTCTTATCGTCATATTGACCTGGAAGGTGTTTGCCCAGCCTTTATTTTTCTGAACTTGTTCATCTTTCCAGTATTGGTTTGGACAATTTTTTTTTTTACATTTCAAGTAAAGATATCAATTATTATCGGTGGGTTGGGGATGGCTGCGCATTGTAAAGGCTGGCAGACGCGTGGGTCAAAATTGCTTATTGTTAAATGAATTGGTGAAGTTTCTGGCTGAGCTTATATTTTATCATTATTGTTATTATTTAGGTTAACTTGGTTATTTATTTGTATAAGTAATTGTTAGTTAATAAGTTTAACTAATAAAGCCTGTGGCCAAGACATTTTCCGAATAAGATATGGTGTCTGTTCTTTATTTATTGGTTTGGGTTATTTTTGGCCATGTTTTGAATTATAATCCCATTAAAAAATGCTTCTATGTGTATGGTAGATATCACGGTCACATAATTTTTGTGGCACCCCCTGGTTCCCATATACAGAGGTTATTGGATATGGGACTGAGCTACTAGGCATGTGTGTTTACTACCACCGTATACTTTAAGAAGGGATCTAAAAAACAGCAGGGGGTGCTGTAAAAATATCGTAACAGCCATATCCACAGTAAACACAGGGGCATTTTCTTTTATTACAATTGAAAAATGTTTAGTCTTATCAAACAGAGAAATGTAATATTCAATCACAAGACAACTCCTTTAACCCCATAAATATGCATCTATTTTTGGCCATAGGGATGAACTGATTTTTTCATTCCTCATCACTGTGTCCTGAGAGCCATAACTTATTATTTTTTTTATAGGCATAGCTGTTTTATAGTTGTCAGAGTGGTTACTCTTTTTTTATGAGTTTTTGCCCCATTTGATGGATGTTGACTAAAGATGAGTTAATTGTTTTGAAAAAATTTTCGATATTCGGGTATAATTAAATTCAACTTGAATAAAAAGTGCTCTAAATGACCTTAATATTCATGCAATAGATTTCATAAGACTTTCTCTCTCTTTTATTTATTTTTACATTTTACATTTTTATCCTTTTTTTCTCTTTATCTTTCTTCCCTTTTAAGCTCTTTAACATAAAGACAGCATTAATAATAGAGTGACACTGACACCTATAGCTTTGAATAAACGTATGGTTGACGGTGTTAACAGTCTGTTTAATAAAAAGAAAACTGCACCGTCACGTTTATCATTCTTATTAAAATTTAAAAAAGGTTCCAAAATGTATCTCTTATTGGGGGTAGATGCCTGACGACGTTTATACACACTGTAGTATCCAAAGAAGTAGTGTCTTGTTCTGAACAAGCAGCAATGCCTTAGATGGGGCAGAATCAGATGTTTATTAGCTGTAGAATTTGCAACAGGTTTTTGGGAAAAAAGGTGTAAATGGACAACCTCTGCAGCCAACCTATATATTGCTGGTGAGGCAGTAAAATATGCTTATTTGTATACTTATTCACTGTAGTTATTCACTGTAGATCACTGTAGGAAATTTCCAATGGGTTTTTGGAGAAAAAGGCATAATTACACAGTGTCATGTGCAACTCTGATGCTTACAACATAATCAGATAGTAGATTTAAGCCTAGCTCACACTTTTTGTTTTAGTCAGTGATTTTTATGAGTGATAGCTCACAATCACTGATGGAAATCACTGACCAGATGACTGAAGTGTGAACTATGCCTTAGGGGATTTTTTTTGGTAATAATTTGGCCGCTAGCTGGCTCCTGCGCCTAAAAAAGAGCTTTGACTCTGTAAATACTGATGGTCATCAAAGTCTGTATATATATATATATATATATTTTTTTTTATATATATATATATATATATATATATATATATATATATATCAAGCCACAATACACCTTTGATCTTTTTGTCAAGTAATTCAATCTACCTAACTAAATATATCTTCCCAATCCTAAACTGCTGCTTCTGTGACAGATACATCCTATAACATCAGTAGATCACCTGATGTCTCTGCTTGGAAACTAACATTGTACCTAATAAACAAGTCAAGTCCCTCCTGATTGGCCATTAGGCTGACCACAAGGCATTCCCTGTCTTGTTTTCCTCACAGGTGTACTGTATTTTTATTGTAAAATGGCGGGCTCCATTTTGCCCAATTCACCCATATCGAAGTGCAAAAACTTTGGCTTTGTTTGGAAGTAGAATTTTTGGGAATGAATTCAATTAATTTAGAATCGATTCACTCATCTCTAGTGTTGACAGACATACCTTTAAGGTTTCATGATATTAAGCTTAGTGCCCCATAATCTTTTTATGCTTTAGATTCTAGTGCTCAAGGTCGCACATTACCTAACAATATTTCCATCAATGTGAAGTATAGATCTTGTTATTTACATGCTAAACTAATCAAATGCCATCCTACGAATATAGCTAAAGTGGGGGAAAAAATTATTATATCAGCAATCACTGCATTACATAAACACACATTCGCTAATTACATTATATACAGTATCATTGAGTGTCACCTTCTTTTATCCTCTTTTCTTATACCTTCTTTTACTTCCTAATTATACTCATACATATCCTTCTTCATCCTCAAAATAAATAAATAATATAAAGAACACACTAAATAATCAAATCATCCATATACAACCTAGACTCCCTGATGGGAATAATTCTTAAAATCTCTTTAGTATTCAACAGTAGGGATGAGCGAACCCGAACTGTATAGTTCGGGTTCGTAACGAATTTTGGGGTGTCCGTGACACGAACCCGAACATTTTCGTAAAAGTCCGGGTTCGGGTTCGGTGTTCGGCGCTTTCTTGGCGCTTTTTGAAAGGCTGCAAAGCAGCCAATCAACAAGCGTCATACTACTTGCCCCAAGAGGCCATCACAGCCTTGCCTACTATTGGCATGGCTACGATTGGCCAGTGCAACATGTGACCCAGCCTCTATGTAAGCTTGGGTCACGTAGCGCTGCACATCACTCTGCTGATTCAAGCATAGGGAGAGGTTGCTGCTGCGACGTTAGGGCGAGATTAGGCAGATTAACTCCTCCAAAAGACTTCATTCTGTGATCGATCTCCAGCTGTGGATCATTGAAGTGCTAATATCGACTTGCTCACTTTTTTTAGGCTGCCCAGAGCGTTTTTATATCACTTTTTTCTGGGGTGATCGGCGGCCATGTTGTGGCTTGTGGTGCGCCAGCACAAGCTATCACCAAGTGTATTTAACCATCAATAGTGTGGTTATTTTTTGATATATCCTACATCAGCTGCAGGCTGAGCCTGTGTCACCGAAGTGCATTTAACCATCAACAGTCTGGTTATTTTTTGCCCATATACTACATCAGCTGCAGGCTGAGCCTGTGTCACCGAAGTGCATTTAACCATCAACAGTCTGGTTATTTTTTGGCCATATACTACATCTGGTGCAGGCTGAGCCTGTGTCACCCAAGTGCATTTAACCATCAATAGTGTGGTTATTTTTTGGCCATATACTACATCAGGGGCAAGTTGAGCCTGTCACCCAGCGCCTAAAAAATAGACCTGACATTTCTATTCAACCAAATCTGTACTGTTTTAGCTGGTCAAGTTATTTGTAGTGACCGTAAAAGCACAGTTTTTGTTTTGGGTTGAAAAACTATTCCCAAATTTGCCATTCTCAAAATAAGTAGTTTCTGCTATATCAGGCCTACTTGAAATCTATCCCAAAAAGGATATCTTAGATTCAAGGTGCTGATAGTGTCATTCAGAAAAACTTGCCGGGGCCTAAATATGTGACAGTGGCCTGTTCCAGTGGTGGGTGACGTGAAGCCTGATTCTCTGCTATGACATGAAGACAGATTCTGTGCTGACATAAGGCCAGATTCTCTGTTACGGGACCTCTCTCCTCTGTCTGGGTGCCGGGGCCTAAATATGTGACAGTGGCCTGTTCCAGTGGTGGGTGGCGTGAAGCCTGATTCTCTGCTATGACATGAAGACTGATTCTGTGCTGACATAAGGCCAGATTCTCTGGTACGGGACCTCTCTCCTCTGTCTGGGTGCCGGGGCCTAAATATGTGACAGTGGCCTGTTCCAGTGGTGGGTGACGTGAAGCCTGATTCTCTGCTATGACATGAAGACAGATTCTGTGCTGACATAAGGCCAGATTCTCTGTTACGGGACCTCTCTCCTCTGTCTGGGTGCCGGGGCCTAAATATGTGACAGTGGCCTGTTCCAGTGGTGGGTGACGTGAAGCCTGATTCTCTGCTATGACATGAAGACTGATTCTGTGCTGACATAAGGCCAGATTCTCTGTTACGGGACCTCTCTCCTCTGTCTGGGTGCCGGGGCCTAAATATGTGACAGTGGCCTGTTCCAGTGGTGGGTGACGTGAAGCCTGATTCTCTGCTATGACATGAAGACAGATTCTGTGCTGACATAAGGCCAGATTCTCTGTTACGGGACCTCTCTCCTCTGTCTGGGTGCCGGGGCCTAAAAATGTGACAGCGGCCTGTTCCAGTGGTGGGTGACGTGAAGCCTGATTCTCTGCTATGACATGAAGACAGATTCTGTGCTGACATAAGGCCAGATTCTCTGTTACGGGACCTCTCTCCTCTGTCTGGGTGCCGGGGTCTAAATATGTGACAGTGGCCTGTTCCAGTGGTGGGTGACGTGAAGCCTGATTCTCTGCTATGACATGAAGACTGATTCTGCGCTGACATAAGGCCAGATTCTCTGTTACGGGACCTCTCTTCTCTGTCTGGGTGCCGGGGTCTAAATATGTGACAGTGGCCTGTTCCAGTGGTGGGTGACGTGAAGCCTGATTCTCTGCTATGACATGAAGACAGATTCTGTGCTGACATAAGGCCAGATTCTCTGTTACGGGACCTCTCTCCTCTGTCTGGGTGCCGGGGCCTAAATATGTGACAGTGGCCTGTTCCAGTGGTGAGTGACGTGAAGCCTGATTCTCTGCTATGACATGAAGACTGATTCTGCGCTGACATGAAGCCAGATTCTCTGCTATGGCATGAAGAGACTGATTCTCTGCTGACATGAAGCCAGATTCTTTGCTATGGCATGAAGAGACTGATTCTCTGCTGACGTGAAGCCAGATTCTCTGCTATGGGACCTCTGTCCAATTTATATTGGTTAATTTTTATTTTTTTAATTTTTATTTTAATTCATTTCCCTATCCACATTTGTTTGCAGGGGATTTACCTACATGTTGCTGCCTTTTGCAGCCATCTAGCTCTTTCCTGGGCTGTTTTACAGCCTTTTTAGTGCCCAAAAGTTTGGGTCCCCATTGACTTCAATGGGGTTCGGGTTTGGGACGAAGTTCGGGTCGGGTTCGGATCCCGAACCTGAACATTTCCGGGAAGTTCGGCCGAACTTCTCGAACCCGAACATCCAGGTGTTCGCTCAACTCTATTCAACAGAGGTTTTCATGTATAAATTGTAGCATGCGAGCAAAATTCTTCAGTTTAAATCACTGCACTGCACATTTACACATCCAATATTCTGAGAAGACATTAGGTGCATGAGACGAAAGGTATTTCCTTTTAAATGACTATGTAGTTATACAACAAGTGCCACACCAGTCAGATATCTGCTGCTTGGAAATGACATGCCACTGTTGCCCATGGGCTGTACATCTAATATTGTAGATCAGCCCTATGTACATTAATTAAGATGAGCTGTACTTCCAGAAACAGCCCATGGATAAAACTGGCAGAATTTATTTTATAATCCCGAGAAACCTTGTAAATTTAAATGGAATGTTATCAGAAGATTACCTATTGTTTAAATAATGATTTTATGGGTTTTCCGAGACGTAAATACTGATGACCAATCCTCTGGCTAGGTCATCATTATCTAATTGGTTGAGGTTTGAGACCAAGGAATCCCGCAGATCAGCTGTTCGAGAAGGCCGCGGCGCTCACAGTGGCCAAAACAAAATATAATTTTCTCATGACACAATTCCTTTAAATTCTGTGGTATAGGTTATGATGATATAAGCAGGGTGGGGAAGTGCAGACTTAGCAGTTGGTGCTTGAAGATAAAATTCTCTCTACCACATAGAAGAAGGCACCAGTATTATAAATGTCACATGCAGTGTCGGACTGGGGTGCCTAGGGTCCACCAGTAAAATTTATTTTAGGGGCCCACCATACGGATATATTCAAATAATACCTGCTCACACAGCAGCAAGATTCTACCAGATGATTGAATATGGGGGTCCCTGCAGCAACTTTCAGAAGCTCAGTCCTGGGGAAAAGATGATACTGGCTAGTTTTCCTCTATACCTAGAAGTTATCTCAGCTCTGATTGCGTCTATGTTAATAAACTGGGGAGTTTCTTTAATAATCAAGTGTTTTTTTTATATGAACATAGGCTGGTTGAGGTGCTGTACATTGAATATATGTATGTAGTGCAGAAAGTTTACTATGTTATGTGCCACTTGTGCAGGGGGTGGGAGACTAGAGGTCCACTTTGATCAGGGGCCCACCAGGGGTTTTAGCTGTTCCCCTGTGGGCCAGACCAAGCCTGGGCACATGTTAATTTGGGGGCTTCATGTTACTACTCTGGATGCATAGACTTCAATGGACAATGAAATCCTTAGGATGAATATTGGTCTGTTAGGAGAAGGTGATGAGGGCCACAATGTACAGCAAGTTGGTGACAGCAAAGACCTTGATTGGGCACAACTGATAGTGGCTGATATTGGTCACCCAAGTAGTAATTTCAACTCTCTCTGCAACTACCACACTCTCTCCACTTTGAATGACAGGGCCAGGCAGTGACAACATCATCACCACCAAGGGGTTGTGAAGTGAATTGCAGTCAAGTATTCTGCTAACATGTCGTTATATTGTGTTGAACCAAATTCAGGGTAAGGGTGAACAATGTCTGTATGTACTGTACACCTCTCAATGCAAGCTAATTTTTTGTAATTATACAACATTTTTCTTCCTCCCTTCAGGATGATCAACATGTCCATTACCAAAGAATTCCAAATTGTGGCATTTTCTAGTGATGGTATGAGGCAGCCAGTTTTGTTTGTTTTCTTCTTTGCCGTTTACTTCATTGGTATTCTTGGAAATCTCCTTATCTTTGTGGTCATTGTAGCAGACAGACATCTGCACACCCCCATGTACGTCTTCCTATGTAACCTGTCTTCTGTAGATATCAGTTACATGAATATTACCCTTCCAAAACTAATGTACATTCTTCTATCAGGGGACAACTCAATATCTTTTATATAATGCTTTACTCTACTGTACTTCTACAATTTCATTGTTTTGACGGAGGTGGCTTTGCTGTCAGTCATGGCTTATGATCGGTACGTGGCTATTTGTAAACCTTTGCACTATCATCTCATCATGGAAAGGAAGAACATCATCCTGCTATTGTGTACAAATTGGATATCGGGATGTTTGAACTCCTTACTTTTGATTTGCCTCGCCTCAAGATTGTCCTTTTGCCGTTCCTTAAAGACTCATCACTTTTATTGTGACACAAAAGCTTTAGTAAAAATTGAATGTCCCTCCAATTCTTTCAAAGTAATACTTCACCTTGAATCTCTACTATTTGGGCCAGTTCCATTTATGATTGGCTTGTTGTCCTATATCCAGATCATTCGGGCCATAATGCAAATAAAGTCAACTAATAGTAGAAGAAAAGCTTTCTCCACCTGTACATCTCATCTGACTGTTCTCAGCATCTTCTATGGAACAGTTATTTGCACATATATGACCCCAGTCTCTGAGAATTCGGCAATTTTTGATCAAATATTCTCAGTATTATACACGGCAGTGACTCCCATGTTAAACCCGCTAATATACAGTCTTAGAAATAAAGATGTAAAAAATGCAATTTATCTTCTTCTATCGCACAAATAAATTAAATGTCTAGGCTATTTTCTCTTCTGTACCAGGACCTTAGAGGCTATTAAAGAGATTTTTCCAGGAGTAAAATATTGATTACCTGGTAGCTCATCAATATCTGATCTGCGAGGGTCTGACAGCCAGCACGGTCACCAATCACCTGTTTGAAGAGGCTCTGATGAGTGCTATGTCCTCCTCACAGCACAGCAAGCACATTGTGCAGTGGCTGTGCTTGGCATCGCAGCCCAGGCCCATTCACTTGACGCATAGGCCAGGTGACCAATGCACATGATGATCCTGGCCTAGGAAGAGGCTGCAATGCTCGTCAGAGTGCCACAGCCTATTCAAACAGCTGATCGGCAGGGGTGCCAGGAGTCAGTTCCCCACCAATCAGATATTTATAACCTATCCCAGTGATGGCTAACCTCCTGCACTCCAGCTGTGGTGAAACTACAACTCCCAGCATGCTAAATTCATTTCTGTGGAGTTCTGAGAACAGCCAAGCAATTGTGCATCTTGGGAGTTGTAGTTTTACCACAGCTGGAGTGATGGAGGTTAGCCATCACAGACTTACCCTGAGTAGAGATGAGCCAATCAAAGCTGACGAAGTGGAATTCAATCCGAATTTCATGAAAAATTTGATCTGCACTGAAGCCAAATTTCCTCTCGCTTCGTGATAACGAATCGTGTTTTTTTCCTAAAATGGCTGCTGCACGAGTGAGGACATGGAGAAAAGTACTCTGGTAAGGAGGGATCACCCAGATTGACATGCATGCATGCAGCCAATCAGCAGCCAGCCAGCCGTGTGATGTTATAGCCCTATAAATAGCGCGAGCCATCGTATATTCTGCCATTTACCAGTGTACTGAGTGCAGGAAGAGACGTCTGCAGGCGCTAGGGACAGTGTTAGAAAAATTTAATTAAATTGTGCAGAAAAAGTAATTTACCAGTGCAGGGAAAGATTATTCAAGGTGTAGGGAAAGGATAGGAAGGAATCATTCCAGTGTTTTTGTTGAACAGGGTTCAGTAGGGAAGTGTACAGCCTGGGTAATAGGAACAATCCTATTACACCTTGCTGCACTGACTGCGGATCCAAATTGCCATTATACAGCTCTGTAATTCCAGTAAACCGTTCTTATGACTTCATGGGATGGAAGAGATTCTGTCTCCTACCCTCTACCCTTTTAGCCCCATTCTAATCAATAAAACACAACAACCGTACTTGGTGTAAAGACCGTAGCGGCAATTTATTAAATAACCATAAATAAATAAAATACCATACTTTTTAACATATATTATAACCACTTTAAACGTAATACTTTTAACATATATTATAACCAAGACACCGAGGGATCCTACAAGGCAATCTGAGCATCCGGTCCACATTTTTAAATCACTTTTTTACCCTCGGCCGCACTCTCCGACCCAAGGGCCCCAAATGCACGATTTATATCCCTGCAAGGCTATTAACCCCATCAGGGTCCCCAGTTTTCCATTTACCACCAAAACCTCATAGATGCACGCCGTAAAGATAAAGCCTCATCAAAAACACTTAATGAAGTGATCGATCTACAGCTGGGTATCATTCAACTTCTGCTAGTTAATTGCTCATTGTTTTAAGGCTGCCCAGAGCGTTTTTCTGTAACTTTTTTCAGGGGTGATCGGCGGCCATTTTGTGTCTTGTGGTGTCCATTTAACCATCAATAATGTTATTTTTTTTTGCTATGTCCTACATCAGGGGCTTGGCTGTGCTTGCTATTTTATTGAGGGGTGAAATACATTTGCCAAAATAGCAGTACCCTAAATCTGGTGTTTCAGCTGTGGCTAGCCAATTGTAATACTGTCTGCTGTCTGGCAAAGGAAATATTTTTTTCTGGGGTGAAATTCAATTCCCAAAATAGCAATACCCTAAATCAGTGGTTTCTGCTGTAGCAGGCCAAGTTTAAATCTATCCATAAAAGGGTATATTACATTGAAGGTGCAAATTCAAGTGCTGATAGGGTCATCCTCAATAACTTCACACGCTACCGTGCATCTCCAAGTCTAATTCTGTCCGTAAAGGGATACCTGTCATCCAGGGCCTAAATACTAGGCCTACAATTTATATTCAGTTAAATCTGTCATTACTGCTGTGCCTGTATTAGTGTAATACGGTACCTAAATATATAGCCAGATAGTGTTAGGTGCCTGTAAAAAAAGGCCTGAATTTGAATTCAATACATTGGGCCAAATAATTATTTTCTTATTGTGGTGAACGGTAACAATGAGGAAAACATCTAGTAAGGGACGCGGACGCGGACATGGTCGTGGTGGTGTTAGTGGACCCTCTGGTGCTGGGAGAGGACGTGGCCGTTCTGCCACAGCCACACGTCCTAGTGTACCAACAACCTCAGGTCCCAGTAGACGCCAGAATTTACAGCGATATTTGGTGGGGCCCAATGCCGTTCTAAGGATGGTAAGGCCTGAGCAGGTACAGACATCAGTCAATTGGGTGGCATACAGTGGATCCAGCACGTTCACATTATCTCCCACCCAGTCTTCTGCAGAAAGCGCACAGATAGCGCCTCAAAACCAAGCCCATCAGTCTGTCACATCACCCCCAGCAGTCTCTTATGCTGTTTGAAGACTCTGCTAGCAGGGTTTCCCAAGGGCATCCACCTAGCCCTTCCCCAGCGGTGGAAGACATAGAATGCACTGACGCACAACCACTTATGTTTCCTGATGATGAGGACATGGGAATACCACCTCAGCACGTCGCTGATGATGTTGAAACAGGTGCAAACTGCTGCATATTTCTGCAGTGTGCAGACTGAACAGGAGGTCAGGGAGGAAGACTGGGTGGAAGGCGATGCAGGGGACGATGAGGTACTAGACCCCACATGGAATGAAGGTCGTGCCACTGACTTTCAGAGTTTGGAGGAAGAGGCAGTGGTGAGACCGAGCCAACAGCGTAGCAAAAGAGGGAGCAGTGGGAAAAAGCAGAACACCCGCCGCCAAGAGAGTTCGCCTGCTACTGGCCACCGCCACCTGGGACCGAGCACCCCAAAGGCAGCTTCAAGGAGTTCCCTGGCATGGCAGTTCTTCAAACAATGTGCTGACGACAAGACCCGAGTGGTTTTCACGCTGTGCCATCAGAGCCTGAAGCGAGGCATTAACGTTCTGAACCTTAGCACAACCTGCATGACCAGGCATCTGCATGCAAAGCATGAACTGCAGTGGAGTAAACACCTTAAAAACAAGGAACTCACTCAGGCTCCCCCTGCTACCTCTTCTGCTGCTGCCGCCTCGGCCTCTTCCTCTTCCTCCGCCTCTGGAGGAACGTTGGCACCTGCCGCCCAGCAAACAGAGGATGTACCACCAACACCACCACCTCTGTCACCAAGCATCTCCACCATGTCACACGGCAGCGTTCAGCTCTCCATCTCACAAACATTTGAGAGAAAGCGTAAATTCCCACCTAGCCACCCTCGATCCCTGGCCCTGAATGCCAGCATTTCTAAACTACTGGCCTATGAAATGCTGTCATTCAGGCTGGTGGACACAGACAGCTTCAAACAGCTCATGTCGCTTGCTGTCCCACAGTATGTTGTTCCCAGCCGCCACTACTTCTCCAAGAGAGCCGTGCCTTCCCTGCACAACCAAGTATCCGATAAAATCAAGTGTGCACTGCGCAACGCCATCTGTGGCAAGGTCCACCTAAACACAGATACGTGGACCAGTAAGCACGGCCAGGGACGCTATATCTCCCTAACTGCACACTGGGTAAATGTAGTGGCGGCTGGACCCCAGGCGGAGAGCTCTTTGGCGCACGTCCTTCCGCCGCCAAGGATCGCAGGGCAACATTCTTTGTCTCCTGTAGCCTCTCCTCCTACTTGGCTTCCTCCTCCTCTTCTTCCACCTGCTCATCCAGTCAGCCACAAACCTTCACCACCAACCTCAGCACAGCCCGGGGTAAACGTCAGCAGGCCATTCTAAAACTCATATGTTTGGGGGACAGGCCCCACACCGTGCAGGAGTTGTGGCGGGGTATTGAACAACAGACCGACGAGTGGTTGCTGCCGGTGAGCCTCAAGATCGGCCTGGTGGTGTGCGATAATGGGCGAAATCTCATCGCAGCTCTGGGACTAGCCGGTTTGACGCACATCCCTTGCCTGGCGCATGTGCTGAATTTGGTGGTGCAGAAGTTCATTCACAACTACCCCGACATGTCAGAGCTGCTGCATAAAGTGCGGGCCGTCTGTGCGCGCTTCCGGCGTTCACATCCTGCCGCTGCTCGCCTGTCTGCGCTACAGTGTAACTTCGGCCTTCCCGCTCACAGCCTCATATGCGACGTGCCCACCAGGTGGAACTCCACCTTGCACATGCTGGACACACTGTGCGAGCAGCAGCAGGCCATAGTGGAGTTTCAGCTGCAGCACGCACGGGTCAGTAGCACTGCGGAACAGCACCACTTCACCACCATTGACTGGACCTCCATGCGAGACCTGTGTGCCCTGTTGCGCTGTTTCGAGTACTCCACCAACATGGCCAGTGGCGATGACGCCTTTATCAGCGTTACAATACCACTTCTATGTCTCCTTGAGAAAACACTTAGGGCGATGATGGAAGAGGAGGTGGCCCAGGAGGAGGAGGAAGAGGGGTCATTTTTAGCACTTTCAGGCCAGTCTCTGAGAAGTGACTCAGAGGGAGGTTTTTTGCAACAGCAGAGGCCAGATACAAATGTGTCCAGACAGGACCCACTACTGGAGGACGAGGATGAGGAGGAGGTGGAGGAGGATGAGGATGAAGCATGTTCACAGCGGGGTGGCACCCAACGCAGCTCGGGCCCATCACTGATGCGTGGCTGGGGGGAAACGCAGGACGATGACGATTCACCTCCCACAGAGGACAGCTTGTCCTTACCTCTGGGCAGCCTGGCACACATGAGCGACTACATGCTGCAGTGCCTGCGCAACGACAGCAGAGTTGCCCACATTTTAATGTGTGGGGACTACTGGGTTGCCACCCTGCTGGATCCCCGGTACAAAGACAATGTGCCCACCTTACGTCCTGCACTGGAGCGTGATAGGAAGATGCGCTACTGAGAGCATTCCCAAATGTCACAGGGGAACAAGTGGAAGCCCAAGGCGAAGGCAGAGGAGGAGCAAGAGGTCGCCAACGCAGCTGTGTCACGGCCAGCTCCTCTGAGGGCAGGGTTAGCATGGCAGAGATGTGGAAAAGTTTTGTCAACACGCCACAGCTAACTGCACCACCACCTGATGCGGAACGTGTTAGCAGGAGGCAACATTTCACTAACATGGTGGAACAGTACCTGTGCACACCCCTCCACGTACTGACTGATGGTTCGGCCCCATTCAACTTCTGGGTCTCCAAATTGTCCACGTGGCCAGAGCTAGCCTTTTATGCCTTGGAGGTGCTGGCCTGCCTGGCGGCCAGCGTTTTGTCTGAACGTGTATTCAGCACGGCAGGGGGCGTCATTACAGACAAACGCAGCCGCCTGTCTACAGCCAATGTGGACAAGCTGACGTTCATAAAAATGAACCAGGCATGGATCCTACAGGACCTGTCCATCCCTTGTGCAGATTAGACATTTATAACTACCTCCCCATAACCATATATTATTGTACTCCAGGGCACTTCCTCATTCAATCCTCTTTTTATTTTCATTTTACCATTATATTGCGGGGCAACCCAAAGTTGAATGAACCTCTCCTCTGTCTGGGTGCCGGGGCCTAAAAATATCTGACAATGGCCTGTTCCAGTGTTGGGTGACATGAAGCATGATTCTCTGCTATGACATGAAGCCTTATTCTCTGCTATGGGACCTCTCTCCTCTGTCTAGGTGCCGGGGCCTAAAAATATCTGACAGTGGCCTGTTCCAGTGTTGGGTGACATGAAGCCTGATTCTCTGCTATGACATGAAGCCTGAATCTCTGCTATGGGACCTCTCTCCTCTGTCTGGGTGCTGGGGCCTAAAAATATCTGACAATGGCCTGTTTCAGTGGTGGGTGACACGAAGCATGATTCCCTGCTATGACATGAAGCCCGATTCTCTGCTATGGGACCTCTCTCCTCTGTCTGGGTGCTGGGGCCTAAAAATATCTGACAATGGCCTGTTCCAGTGGTGGGTGACATGAAGCATGATTCTCTGCTATGACATGAATCCTGATTCTCTGCTATGGGACCTCTCTCCTCTGTCTGGGTGCCGGGGCCTAAAAATATCTGACAATGGCCTGGTCCAGTGGTGGGTGACATGAAGCATGATTCTCTGCTATGACATGAAGCCTGATTCTCTGCTATGGGACCTCTCTCCTCTGTCTGGGTGCCGGGGCTTAAAAATATCTGACAATGGCCTGTTCCAGTGTTGGGTGACATGAAGCATGATTCTCTGCTATGACATGAAGCCTGATTCTCTGCTATGGGACCTCTCTCCTCTGTCTGGGTGTCGGGGCCTAAAAATATCTGACAGTGGCCTGTTCCAGTGTTGGGTGACATGAAGCCTGATTCTCTGCTATGACATGAATCCTGAATCTCTGCTATGGGACCTCTCTCCTCTGTCTGGGTGCCGGGGCCAAAAAAATTCGGACAATGGCCTGTTCCAGTGGTGGGTGACATGAAGCATGATTCTCTGCTATGACATGAAGCCTGATTCTCTGCTATGGGACCTCTCTCCTCTGTCTGGGTGCCGGGGCCTAAAAATATCTGACAATGGCCTGTTCCAGTGTTGGGTGACATGAAGCATGATTCTCTGCTATGACATGAAGCCTGAATCTCTGCTATGGGACCTCTCTCCTCTGTCTGGGTGCCGGGGCCTAAAAATATCTGACAATGGCCTGTTCCAGTGGTGGGTGACATGAAGCATGATTCTCTGCTATGACATGAAGTCTGATTCTCTGCTATGGGACCTCTCTCCAATTGATATTGGTTAATTTTTATTTATTTTATTTTAATTTTAATTCATTTCCCTATCCACATTTGTTTGCAGGGGATTTACCTACATTTTGCTGCCTTTTGCAGCCCTCTAGCCCTTTCCTGGGCTTTTTTACAGCCTTTTTAGTGCCGAAAAGTTTGGGTCCCCATTGACTTCAATGGGGTTCGGGACGAAGTTTGGGTCGAGTTCGGATCCCGAACCCGAACATTTCCGGGAAGTTCGGCCGAACTTCTCGAACCCGAACATCAAGGTGTTAGATCAACTCTAGTGGAGAGGCCATTGCTGTGGCTTGCACTATTCTGGGGTTAAAATGTCTGGCGGCGCTGTTTCAGGGCCTAATATGGCTGGTTATTCTGGGGGTAACATGTCTCTGGCACTCTGGGGTTAATGTGGCTGAAGGGGTTATGACTTATGAACAGACTGTGGTGGCCTCCTCTAATTACAGAACAGGCTGTCTCCCGTTGCTATGGGTAACAGCTGTACTGTACTCCTCATGACGCATGCTGCCTGCACTATAGGAGGCTGCTGCCCCATGGTTACTTGATGGGCCTTCAGGGCCTAATATGGCTGGTGCTGTTCTGCCTGGGGGTAACAAGATTGGCCCTGTTCTGGAGGTAATGTGGCTGAAGGGGTTATGAACAGACTGTGGCTTCTTCCTCTAATTACAGAACAGGCTGTCCCCCTTTGCTATGGGTAAAAGCTGTACTGTACTCCTCATGACGCACACTGCCTGCACTTTCGGAGCTGTACGCTACAGATAAGCGCGGGAAACTGAAACGTTTACACGATGACACAACACTCACCATGCTGCCGGCCGTCACTTATGGGTAACCTGTGCGAGCTGTGGAGTTACCGAACAGTTACAGTTAGCAGGGCTGGTCCCTGACAGGGCGCACACCACGGGCGAGCACCGCTGTAGCTCACATATCCATATGTGTTCATAGGGATCAGGCTCATACAGCATGTGAGGCTGGACAAGGAAAAACAAGGCGCTGCAGCAAGGCCACTTACCCTGCCAGTGACGATCCTGTGCCTCCTTCCTTACTTCAGAGCGGTGTGCCATAAGCTCCGGCAGCCCGCTCAAACTGACCAATCACTAAGCTCCTTATTGTAAGGAGCTTTGTCATTGGTTGTTTCAAGCAGCAGCAGCATCGCTGCACTGCCCTTGTTGTTCACAGCGCTCACTGCACTGATGAATGGCAGGGAAAAGTCTAAGGCGTATTGGTACGCCTTAGACTTTTTCCAGGGAGTAAAATGGTCTGAACATGTGTCTATGACGCTTGTACAGGAGTTATTGCGACCTCTGGAGAGCACTACATCCTCTTTAATCACTTCCAGGTCATTTACCCCCTTCCTGTCCAAGCCTAATTTTGTAAATCTGAGGTGTCACTTTATGTGGTAATACATTTGCAATGCTTTTACATATCCAAGTCATTCTGGAAATGTTTTTTTTTTTTTTGTGCCACATTGTATGTCATGTTAATGGTAAATTTTACTCAGTATGTTCTACCTTTATTTATTTTAAAAAATCCCAAATTTATCAAACATCCACTGTGGACAAAAGCACAGTGTAACATGGAGACTTTACTGATGTTTGGTGTGGCTAATCTGATGTTGTGATCAGGGGCGGAATGGCCATAGACCTTACAGGGAAATTTCCCGGTGGGGCAATGCTTCAGAGGGCCGCCCAAGCCCTCCCCTTTGCCGCTAACTGGGAACATATTGAGCTATCAGTGGTAATTAACGCTTTGTGAATCAGGTACTTATGTACCTGGTCAGCGACCACACATACCCTACTGAATTCAACTGCTGTGACCCGCACCTCACCTCCTAAGACCCCTACACTGTATTTTAATCAGAGACAACTGGAGAAGAAGGACAGAAAATGGCATCTATTGATGGCCACCACAGATTTGGGGGCAGAGGGACAGCTTTTGGGGATGGTATATTGCGCTATGTTATTGTTGACCCTGCCTACTTTTGTTGCCCCCCTACAAAATAGGGCTACTTTAAAGGGAACCTGTCATGTGGATATTTGATTATAATCTAACTAATTATATACAATCATTAACTACTAAAAAGTACCTTAGATGTATTCACTTACTGGTGTGACAGATGGTTACCTCATAATATACACACAAAGATGCCGCATGCTAATGAGCTGATTTGAGTCCAGCGTGATGTCATTGAGTCCAGCGTTTATTTAATTCAGAGCTATAGCCACTGTCATTCAGCAGCAGGTGGGCGGGGAGAGTCAGGAGCTCATGAATATTCATGACTCATCATTATCAGCTGGAGTTTTCAATACAAGATGTTGGCAGATTGACTGGGTCAATTAAAGAAAGTGACCCAGCATTGTGCTAAGAGAATCAGTCACTTATTTATGTTGCCCTTAGATAGGACACCATAAAACTGGTGACAGGTTCTCTTTAAAGTTTTTTTCCAGGGCCACTTTAAGTTCCCAGTCTGCCCCTGGCTGTGATCCGTATGCTGGTAAATTTTATAATTTGGTGCACAGGAGATTTGATGACAAAATGCTTCTCTCAGTCCTTTTTTAGGAAAAGACCACCATATGTGACAGTCTGAGAGCAATCATGCTCTGACTGATTGGGGGACTGATAATATGCATAGAGAATCATGTCAAGTTTCGCCCACATCTGTATTGGAAATTCTGTTAAAAATATTGGACAGAATAGCGCAGCATGTTTTGTTTTCTTGTCAGGAAAAATGCTGGGTTTTCTTATTGAAACCAGATTGCATTGCAGTCATTGAGGTCCTTTTAGAAGGAATTCATCATAAACTAAGTGCAGTGCATCAGAAGGACTTCATGTTATATCAGTGCAGTTCATCAGGAGGTGTTCATCTCATAATCAGTGCGGTCCGACAGAAGGCGTTCATTTTATAGTCAGTACGGTTCCACAGAAGTCGTACATTTTATAGTCAGTGTAGTCTGCCAAGTGGCATTCATTTTATAGTCAGTGTAGTCTGTCAAGTGGCGTTCATTTTATAGTCAGTATAGTCTGCCAAGTGGCATTCATTTTATAGTCAGTGCTGTATGTCAAGTGGCATTTATTTTACAGTATGTAGTCTGCCAGGTGGCTCTCATTTTATAGTCAGTGCAGTCCGTGAGGAAATGTTAATTTCATAGTCAGAGCGGTCTGGTGGCGTTCAATTTATAGTCAGTGTAGCCCATAAGGTGGCATTATTTTATAAAATCAGATAAATCCCAGCAGACGTACTTGTTTCGAGGTATGCTTTATTCCACAATATAATAGATATAACAAGACGCGTTTTGGCCCGTCCAGCCTTCTTCAACTAGGCTGGACGGGCCGAAACACGTCCTGTTATATCTATTATATTGTTGAATAAAGCATACCTCGAAACAAGTACGTCTGCTGGGATTTATCTGATTTTTGAGCTAAGGACGGCCCCTTCCCGTGCAAGCGTTTTTCTAAAGAGTGGTGAGCTGTCTATCTCTTGATTGCATGAATTTTATAGTCAGTGGTGTCTGCGAAGTGGCATTCTGTTCATTTTATACTCTGTGGTCTGCCAAGTGGCATTCATTTTATAGTCAGTACAATCTGTCAGGTGGTGGTTATTTTATAGTCAGTGCAGTCTGTCAGGTGATATTCATTTTATAGTAAGTGCAGTCTGCCAAGTGGCGTTCATTTTATAGTCAGAGCGGTCTGCCAAGTGGCATTCATTTTATAGTCAGTGTAGTCTGCCAAGTGGCATTTATTTTATAGTCAGTGCTATCTGCCAGTGCTATCTGGCATTCATTTTACAGTCTGTAGACTGCCAGGTGGTGCTCATTTTATAGTCAGTGCGGTCATTGAGGAAAAAATTTTCATTTTATAGTCAGAGCGGTCTGCCAGGTGGCCTAGAATTTATAGTCAGTGTAGCCCATCAGGTGACATTAATTTTATAGTCAGTGCTGTCTGCGAAGTGGAGTTCTGTTCACTTTATAGTCTGTGGTCTGCCAGGGGGCGTTCATTTTATAGTCAGTGCAGTCTGTTAGGTGATGTTCATTCTATAGTCAGTACAGTCTGTCAGGTGATGTTCATTCTATAGTCAGTGCAGTCTGTCAGGTGATGTTCATTCTAAAGTCAGTGCAGTCTGTCAGGTGGTGTTCATTCTATAGTCAGTGCAGTCTGTCAGGTGATGTTCATTTTATAGTCAGTGCAGTCTGTCAGGTGATGTTCAGTCTATAGTCAGTGCAGTCTGTCAGGTGATGTTCAGTCTATAGTCAGTGCAGTCTGTCAGGTGATGTTCATTCTATAGTCAGTGCAGTCTGTCAGGTGGTGTTCATTCTATAGTCAGTGCAGTCTGTCAGGTGATGTTCATTCTATAGTCAGTGCAGTCTGTCAGGTGATGTTCAGTCTATAGTCAGTGCAGTCTGTTAGGTGATGTTCATTCTATAGTCAGTGCAGTCTGTCAGGTGATGTTCATTCTATAGTCAGTGCAGTCTGTCAGGTGATGTTCAGTCTATAGTCAGTGCAGTCTGTCAGGTGATGTTCAGTCTATAGTCAGTGCAGTCTGTTAGGTGATGTTCATTCTATAGTCAGTGCAGTCTGTCAGGTGGTGTTCATTCTATAGTCAGTGCAGTCTGTCAGGTGGTGTTCATTATATAGTCAGTGCAGTCTGTCAGGTGGTGTTCATTCTATAGTCAGTGCAGTCTGTCAGGTGATGTTCATTCTATAGTCAGTGCAGTCTGTCCGGTGATGTTCATTCTATAGTCAGTGCAGTCTGTCCGGTGATGTTCATTCTATAGTCAGTGCAGTCTGTCCGGTGATGTTCATTCTATAGTCAGTGCAGTCTGTCAGGTGATGTTCATTCTATAGTCAGTGCAGTCTGTCAGGTGATGTTCATTCTATAGTCAGTGCAGTCTGTCCGGTGATGTTCATTCTATAGTCAGTGCAGTCTGTCAGGTGATGTTCATTTTAATTATCTGTGCTGTCTGCCAAGTGGCATACATTTTACAGTCTGTGGTCTCCCAGGTGAAACTCCAATTTTCATTTCTCCTATGCAAAATATGGGCACTTTTAATTATTTTTTGTTTAATTATAATATTTGAGGCACTGTGTGCTTTCCCCGGATTTTTGGAACTATGTAAACTAACAAATGGGTCGTCCACGATTACTGGCTGCTTTCTGCCAGAAACAGCGCCTCCTCTGCCCATCCTTTGTGTCTGCAGTTCTGCTCCATTGAAGAGAATAGGAATGAGCTGCAGTATCACACACAACCTTTGCACAGATGTGGAACCATTTTTGGAATGCAGCAGACATGGTTTTCTAACCCTTCACAACCCCTTTAACACTTGGTCTGCGCTATGTTGTTTGCCATAACCTTATAGCCCAGGATTCCTATCATTCACGTTACAATGCGTGTCACACATTATACAGGTATTTTCTAAGGTTAATCCAGTTCATGAGATTTCATTTGGTTTGTTCTTCGTGCAGAAGGTAATAAGTCCATAGAGACCTCGTAGCTATTTCAGAAAGAATAACATTTAATTCATTAAACACATTAAATTAACTGTGGTACAGTAACCATTATTACAAGACTCAGGGAGACTTATTAGACCATTGGGATTGTGGGAAATCAGAATTCAGCTGTTGTAAGACACAAATAACTACATGAATTCTCCACTTCAAATGCTAGAAAAATTAACTGTTCACTAAATCGATAAGTAAAATACAGTCACCTTAAAGGGAGTCTGTCATCAGCATTTCACTTTTTTAACCCTTCCCATAGCTCCCTAGCATGCTTACAGTTAATAAAAATGTTACCTCTGGCATCAATCCTGGACTTATAAAACCATCAAAAACGATCTTTATAACATATTCAAATGAGGGCTCGCAAGTGCCCAAGGGCGGCGTTACCCTCGTAGGTATGCTGCTAGCTCAGCCTTTTCATTGCTTCCCCCCGCCCCTTCCTACCCTCCGCCCGCCCATCCTTTCCCTCTGACCGCCTATCTACCAACATGTTATTCCGCCGAGATCCCGGGCCTGCGCACTCATTCCTTTGGCCGGCGCATGCGCACTGCGATGCCCATTCCGGTGAATTACGTTAAAAAACAGCTACTTCCTGCCTGCAGAGAACCTTTATAATGGTATAGAACACTGTGCCTTGCAGTAACATGCATAGGGAGTTTACTTTGGTAGTGTAATAATACTGTGAAGAAAAAGGGGGTCAGTCAGCACATCCCAAAGCGCAGGGGCACGTTGCTATGGCTGAGAACAAGACTGTTAAACAAAACATGCAATGCAACAGCTCTCTGCAAACCAAATAAAGTACAAAATTGCATCATAATTGCAAATGCTATACTAATAAGTTAGAGATGCTTGGCAAATCGTTTTGTACAAAATTATTTGAGCCCGTCTGCCGCACGTCAAGGCGATCTCTAGTTAGACGGGTTCCTAACACTAAATTTTACCTGTTATGTGCCATGACGGCTATCATATAATTCAGAAAGTTCAGGTTCCACATTAGTATAGCATTTGGAATTATGATGCAATTTTGTAATTTATTTGGTTTGCAGTGAGCTGTTGCATTGCATGTTTTGTTTAACAGTCTTGTTCTCAGCCATAGCAACGTGCCCCTGCGCTTTGGGATGTGCTGACTGAACCACTTTTTCTTTGCAGCTTGTGCTGGAGGTGTGGCTGCCTCCTTAGTTGTGCACTCCTGACCAGCTCGTCTACCCCATTGGCTGATTTTAATTAGTGTTAGTATATAGCTTGGCCTGCTCCCCCTCACTCACTGAAGCCATCTGGCACCAGGAGAGAGATAGTGTGTGGACTCTCATTGCAGTCCTTGGTGACCTTTTGGCGCCGGGGGTGGTGTGGAGTGGAACCGGCATGCATGCTGGTAACTGCTTTCCGTGGATATAATGGAGGCCATTTTGGCACCAAAAATGACAGAATTTCAGGCGGATCCAGCATGCATGTAGAACCTGCACTTTCTGAATTATATGATAGCCGTCATTGCACATAACAGGTAAAATTTAGTGTTAGGAACCCGTCTAACTAGAGATCGCCTTGTAATTTTGTACAAAACGATTTGCCAAGCATCTCTAGCTTATTAGTATAGCATTTGCAATTATGATGCAATTTTGTACTTTATTTGGTTTGCAGTGAGCTGTTGCATTGCATGTTTTGTGTAATAATACTGTGAGTCCGTATGACATGCAGATGACAGGCGTCACATTTAGAATCACTGCAAACTTCACTTATTTGGGCATTAACGGGGCTAAAACTGACCAAATAACTCAAGTATGAACTCAGCCTTACAGGTCAATGTTAGCGCCAAGAAGAAGCGCACTCCTTTTACATCGTCGTCAGCTGATTCCACATATACCTGTTCAATTAAACGCTTATACAAGTAGAGCCCCCCAACAGAGAGGAGAGGGTGTCAACAGTAAGTTTGTGTTGACGTCACAGATTTTTTTGCTATTCCTCTGATCCGTCAGAACAATAAACCACAAAAAACGGATCCTGTCTGTGGAGCATCCGCCTTTACTCAGTCAGCATTTGGTCAGTAATCCATCAGTATTGCTAATTCCAAAAATAACAGGAGTGGATCCAAAACAGAGATGACACATGAACTGAATATTTGCATGTCTTCTGTGTTTTGTACCCACTCCTGCTTTTGGCTACCAAATCATAAGCCAATTCTGATTAGACTATATAGGACTTACAGCTGCTACACAGAGAGGATCCGTTGTGCATCTCATTTTTCCTTCCTTCTGGCAGATCAGAAGGGTCAAATAAATGATGTCAGCCAAGCAAAAAAAGGCTAAATAGTGGCCCAGTCATGAAGTGGGGAGGGTGGGAACAGCATGAGAAGTCCACAGAGTGGAACTATGACACAGTGGTGAGGTGAAAGCAGCAAGAGGAGACCACAGAGGGGCCCAATGACAGAGTCTGTAGGTGGCGGCAACATCAGGAGGCCAGAGAGTGGCAAAACAACAGAAGGTGGAGGTGGCGGCAGCATCAGGAGGCCATAGAGTGGGACAATGACAGAGTGTGGAGGTGGTGGAAGCATCAGGAGGCCACAGAGTGGCACAATGACAGAGTGTGGAGGTGGCAGCAACAGGAGGCCATAGAGTGGCAAGGTGACATAGTGTGGAGGTGGCAGCAGCATGAGGAGAGGAGACCGCAGAGTGGCAAGGTGACATAGTTTGGAGGTGGCAGAAGCATCAGGAGGCCCCAGAATGGCAAGGTGACATAGTGTGGAGGTGGGTGGCAATACAATTACCTGCTGAAGATGGTGGGTGAAAGAAGGAGCACTTGTCATCAGATGTGTGGCATCAGGCTGGTGGCAGCATCAGAATAGTAGCTGAGACAGGTAGCCAGAAGAAACCGGTCTCTTATGTCAAAGTGTTGGTGTGGCACCATGGATGATCTAGTCTGATGCATCAGGAATTGGTGGGTGGAAATCCTGGCTGATCCAAGCCCGATTCATCTTGACAAAGGTCAGTCTCTCCACATTTAGGGTGGACAGGCGAGTTCTTCTTGGGGTAACTATGGCCCCCGTCACACTAAATACCCACTCTGATGCCACACTAATGGACGGGTAGGACAGATTTTTCAGGGCAAACTCGGCCAGTTGCGGCCACAAATCCAGTTTGGCTACCCAGTAGTCCGGCGGATCTTTAATGATGGCTGGCAGGGTGCACTCCAAGTATGTCACCACCTGCTGGTTCAGGTCCTGCTCTACGTCTAGCTGCTGGTGAGTAGTTTCTTCACAATGCGGGTGAAGAAAGCTGCTCATCAGCGACTCTAGACTCAGGCTCCTGCTGATGGAGCTGGTACTGTTCCTGTCACCCCACCCCTCCCCAGCAGCCATGGCAGTGGAACATGAGCGCAGAGGGCCCACCCCTCCCTGGTCATACCTGCGAGAGGATGGACAATGGCGCAGATAGGCAGGGGCCAACTGACTACATAGGATGTCTCTATAGTAGTTCAGTTTGTTCTTCCTCTCAGCGGGTATAAAAAAAAGCCCCCATTTTGGACCGGTAGCGAGGGTCCAACAAGATGGAGAGACAGAAGTCATCTTTCTGCTGAATGGTGAGAATTCGGCTGTCACTACCCAAGCAAGTGAGCACTAGAGATGTTGCGAACATAACATTTTCCATTCGCAAACGGCAAATGCGAATTTACGCAAATGTTCGCGAACGGGCGAACCGCCATAGACTTCAATAGACAGGCGAATTTTAAAACCCACAGGGACTCAAGGGGACTAACACCTGGACTGTGGCATGCCGGAGGGGCATCCATGGCAAAACTATCATGGAAAATTACGTAGTTGACGCAGAGTGTGGTAAGTTGAATTCGCAATGCGATTAATATAACCTGCATTTATCGCATTGCAAATTCAACTTAAAACTAAGTTCCTAATGGTTGTATTGCTAGAATTGACGAATATAACGAATATAGCACTATATTCTCAATCTTCGTTATATTCTAGTAGCAATACAACCATTAGGAACCCAGCTCTAAATTGAATTTGCAATGCGATTAATATAACCTGTATTAATCGCATTGCGATTACAACTTAGATCTGAGTTCCTAATGGTTGTATTGCTAGAATTGACGAATATAACGAATATAGCACTATATTCTCAATCTTCGTTATATTCTAGCAATACAACCATTAGGAACCCAGCTCTAAGTTGAATTCACTATGCGATTAATATAACCTGTATTAATCGCATTGCGATTACAACTTAGTCAAATTTGTGACACTGCAGCTTCAGAATGAATCTAAGATGGATGCTGTCCTTGCTTTTTGATAGGAGGTGGGAGGGTCTGGGAGGGAGGGTATGCTGATTGGCTAGAATGTGTCTGCTGACTGTGAGGTACAGGGTCAAAGTTTGCTCAATGATGATGTATAGGGGGCGGACCGAACATCGCATATGTTCGCCCGCCGCGGCGAACGCGAACAAGCTATGTTTGCCGGGAACTGTTCGCCGGCGAATAGTTCGGGACATCTCTAGTGAGCACGCAGCGGGCCATTTGTGCAAGTGACTCAGAGGGACTCCCTGCCTCCATCTCCACTGCATACTGCCACTGTCTGGGTCCTCTGCCTCATCTTCCTCATCGCCCTGTAGCTCCTCTGCCTGCTCCTTCTCTCTCCTGTGTAGAAAAAACACCCATTTAGCTACACATTGCTTGTGCTCCAATGTTCTCCTTCTCCAGTTCAGCCCCCACAGGGCTCATGTGGCTGTAAGATCTAGGCGCCATGTCTCCAGTCCCCTGACTTCCAGGTTTACCAGCATCTATTGCAGGACATGAAGCAATGGAATTACATTGTTCATCCCGTTGTCCTGGTGACTGACAAATAACGTGGCCTCCTCAAAGGGCCTGAGCAAACGGCAGGTGTCACGCATGAGCTGCCACAGGCTGACATCAAAGTTACATAGGGGAGTACTCCTGTCCGCTTGGATCATTAGGAAATCATGTATGGCCTTTCTCTGTTCGTGCAGTCGGTCCAACATATGGAGGGTGGGGGATGCCGTTCTGCCGCTGCAGCTCGAGGAGGGTGTGCTTTGCGGTGTACGAGTGGCTGAAGTGCATACAAAGTTTTTTGGCCATTTTTAGGATGTCTTGCAGATGGGTGGAAGACTTCAGGAACTGCTTAACAACCAGATTAAACACATGCTATGCAGGGTGCATGGCTCAGCTCTCCTTGACGCAACACTGACACGATGTTCTTCCCGTTATCGGCCAACATAGTTCCGATTTTAAGTTGTCGCAGAGAAAGCCAGGATTCGATTTCTTGCTGAAGGACACGGAGCAGTTCCTCCCCTGTGTGACTCCGTTCACAAAGGCAAACCAGGTGCAGAGAGGGGTCACACATGGCTTGCATACACTACATGCCTCCAACATAATTCTTGGATCTCTACATGAAAATAATGTATTTGCTGTAAATCGCGAGAGGGGCATAGTTGGAGACATTGACTTCAAAAGAGATAAAGAGCAGCGGAGTTCAGCCACCTCTATTTGCTTCCCGCTGTTTACTGCTTCTGAATTAAAATTGGGGCAACCAGTTTCAACTTCTTCTGATGTGTATGCCTATGGAGTCCTTTTGTTATGGTTTTGCACAGGGAACAAGAATGTTACACACAATTGTGATGGAACTCCTGAATTTAAGAAACTGGACTTGGACTCCAAAGCAGAGGCTCTCCTGTTATGTCTTGTGTGCTGTGGAGATCGAATGCAGATGGAGCAGATAAAAACACATGAATATTTTCAACTTACTGAAGCTGCTTGATTTAATTGTAAATATATTTTAAAAGCCAAGTTTGTGTCAGTATCTTCATTATATTTACTGCAGGACCCACGACAACGTAATTTGGTCCATACAGCAAAAGGAGGTCTACAATCACCCATCAATTTTCCCGAAAAAAACATGTTTGAAATAAAAAAAAATCACCAATGAAAGGATAATGGAATTCGGTTCATACATAACAAAGTCTACAATTACCCATCAATTTTCCCCAAAAAAGCCTGTTTCACATAAAAGATTTCACCACGTAATTCGGTCCATACGGCAAAAGGAAGTCTACAATCACCCATCAAATATCCTAAAAAAAACATGTTTGAAATAAAAAATTTCACCAATAAAAGGATAATGGAATTCGGTTCATACAGAAGAAATCCTACAATCACCCATTAATTTTCACATAAACAATTTCACCACTACGTAATTCGGTCCATACCGCAAAAAGGGCTTTACCACATACAGTACAGACCAAAAGTTTGGACACACCTTCTCATTCAAAGAGTTTTCTTTATTTTCATGACTATGAAGGCATCAAAACTATGAATTAACACATGTGGAATTATATACATAACAAACAAATGTGAAACAACTGAAAATATGTCATATTCTAGGTTCTTCAAAGTAGCCACCTTTTGCTTTGATTACTGCTTTGCACACTCTTGGCATTCTCTTGATGAGCTTCAAGAGGTAGTCACCTGACATGGTCTTCCAACAGTCTTGAAGGAGTTCCCAGAGATGCTTAGCACTTGTTGGCCTTTTTGCCTTCACTCTGCGGTCCAGCTCACCCCAAACCATCACGATTGGGTTCAAGTCCGGTGACTGTGGAGGCCAGGTCATCTGGCGCAGCACCCCATCACTCTCCTTCATGGTCAAATAGCCCTTACTTTCAAAGTTTTCCCAATTTTTCGGCTGACTGACTGACCTTCATTTCTTAAAGTAATGATGGCCACTAGTTTTTCTTTACTTAGCTGCTTTTTTCTTGCCATAATACAAATTCTAACAGTCTATTGAGTAGGACTATCAGCTGTGTATCCACCTGACTTCTCCTCAACGCAACTGATGGTCCCAACCACATTTATAAGGCAAGAAATCCCACTTATTAAACCTGACAGGGCACACCTGTGAAGTGAAAACCATTTCAGGTGACTACCTCTTGAAGCTCATCAAGAGAATGCCAAGAGTGTGCAAAGCAGTAATCAAAGCAAAAGGTGGCTACTTTGAAGAACCTAGAATATGACATATTTTCAGTTGTTTCACACTTGTTTGTTATGTATATAATTCCACATGTGTTAATTCATAGTTTTGATGCCTTCAGTGTGAATCTACAATTTTCATAGTCATGAAAATAAAGAAAACTCTTTGAATGAGAAGGTGTGTCCAAACTTTTGGTCTGTACTGTATAACTGCATCACTGAACGACAAATTAGCCTTTATTTTTTTCCACTTTTACACTACATAAGGCTTTTAAGCTCATAAGTGCAACGTTGAACGGCGAATATATTTTTCTTTTGCCACTAATACACGGCAGACAGGGCTTTAGAACATATAACTACACCGCTGAACGGCAATTAGGCCCTAATTTTTTTCCACTTTTACACTACACAAGGCTTTTCAACATACACTCACCTAAAGAATTATTAGTAACACCTGTTCTATTTCTCATTAATGCAATTATCTAGTCAACCAATCACATGGCAGTTGCTTCAATGCATTTAGGGGTGTGGTCCTGGTCAAGACAATCTCTTGAACTCCAAACTGAATGTCAGAATGGGAAAGAAAGGTGATTTAAGCAATTTTGAGGGTGGCATGGTTGTTGGTGCCAGACGGGCCGGTCTGAGTATTTGACAATCTGCTCAGTTACTGGGATTTTCACGCACAAACATTTCTAGGGTTTACAAAGAATGGTGTGAAAAGGGAAAAACATCCAGTATGCGGCAGTCCTGTGGGTGAAAATGCCTTGTGGATGCTAGAGGTCAGAGGAGAATGGGCCGACTGATTCAAGCTGATAGAAGACCAACGTTGACTGAAATAACCACTCGTTGCAACCGAGGTATGCAGCAAAGAATTTGTGAAGCCACAACATGCACAAACTTGAGGCGGATGGGCTACAACAGCAGAAGACCCCACGGGGTACCACTCATCTCCACTACAAATAGGAAAAAGAGGCTACAATTTGCACGAGCTCACCAAAATTGGACTGTTGAAGACTGGAAAAATGTTGCCTGGTCTGATGAGTCTCGATTTCTGTTGAGACATTCAAATGGTAGAGTTCGAATTTGGCGTAAACAGAATGAGAACATGTATCCATCATGCCTTGTTACCACTGTGCAGGCTGGTGGTGGTGGTGTAATGGTGTGGGGGATGTTTTCAAATTGGTTTCTTGAACATGACAATGAGTTCACTGTACTAAAATGGCCCCCACAGTCACCAGATCTCAACCCAATAGAGCATCTTTGGGATGTGGTGGAACGGGAGCTTCGTGCCCTGGATGTGCATCCCTCAAATCTCCAACTGCAAGATGCTATCCTATCAATATGGGCCAACATTTCTAAAGAATGCTATCAGCACCTTGTGAAATCAATGCCACGTAGAATTAAGGCAGTTCTGAAGGCAAAAGGGGGTCCAACACCGTATTAGTATGGTGTTCCTAATAATTCTTTAGGTGAGTGTATAAGTGCAAAGGCTGAACAGCGAATATATTTTTCTATTGCCACTAATACAGGGCAACAAGGGCTTTAGAATATATAACTGCACTGCTAAACGGCAATTAGGCCCTCATTTTTTTCCACTTTTACAATACACAGGGCTTTTCAACATATAAGTGCAATATTAATATAGGCAAATATATTTTTCTTTTGCCACTAATACTGGGCAAAAAGGACTTTAGAATATATAACTGCACCACTGAATGGCAATTAGGCCCTATTTTTTTTCCACTTTTACAATACACAAAAGTCTTTTAAAGTGCAACGCTGAACGGCGAATATATTTTTATGTTGCCACTAATACACGGCAAACAGGTCTTTAGAATATATAACTGCACCGCACAAGGGCAAATATATTTTTCTTTTGCCACTAATACATGGCAAAAAGGGCTTTACAACATATAACTGCACCTCAGAAGGACAAATAAGACCTACTGTAGAAATATTTATTTGTAATAAACCCCAATAACAAGAACGACTTGCTGGAATGACAGAGCTGTATAATGGCAATTTGGATCCCCAGTCAGTGCAGCCAGGTGTAATAGGATTGTTCCTATTACCGAGGCTGTACCCTGTTCTACATAAATGCTGTGGAATGATTCCTCCCTATCCTTTCCCTGCACTTATAAATCATTTTTTCACCACAATCAAGTCTTTCCTATCACTGTCCCTAGCGCCTGCTGATGTCTCTCCCTGCACTAAGTAAGCTGGTAAATGTCAGAATCCAAGATGGCTGAGGCTATTTATAGGGCTGTGACATCACAGGGCTGGCTGGCTGCTGATTCGCTGCATGCCTGGCATTATGGGTGATCCCGCCATCCCAGAGTTCCTTGCTCCATGTCCTCACACGTGTAACATAGAAACATAGAATGTGTCGGCAGATAAGGACCATTTGGCCCATCTAGTCTGCCCAATATACTGAATACTATGAATAGCCCTTGGCCCTATCTTATATGAAGGATATCCTTATGCCTATCCCATGCATGCTTAAACTCCTTCACTGTATTTGCAGCTACCATTTCTGCAGGAAGGCTATTCCATGCATCCACTACTCTCTCAGTAAAGTAATACTTCCTGATATTAATTTTAAACCTTTGCCCCTCTAATTTAAAACGATGTCCTCTTGTAGCATGTTTTCTTCTTTTAAATATTCTCTCCTCTTTTACCTTGTTGATTCCCTTTATGTATTTAAAAGTTTCTATCATATCCGCTCTGTCTCGTCTTTCTTCCAAGCTATACATTGGTCAACAAATATTAACCGGACAGATTAATATCAAAAACATCGGACCCCCAAGGAGTCATAATAATCACCAAAAAAATGAATGAAAATAACTTACATATGTATGAAGATCCAAACAACTTTATTGTAAGTATATATAAACATATAAACAATACATACATATATAATAAAACAGGCAGCACAAGGCGGGACACACAGATGAGTAGCAGGACCCAAGGAGAGGCCGGGAGATCGATGCACGAAATAACAGGGAAAAAGAATGCCGTTTCGCCAGCAGATCTGGCTTCTTCCGGGGATACCCGGAAGAATCCCCGGAAGAAGCCAGATCTGCTGGCGAAACGGCGTTGGGTCAGGAGTCGGCCGAGAGATCTTTGCACCATTCAGGGTATGTTTATACTTTGTCCTTTTTATTTCAACCTCAATCTCCACAATCGCCTCCTTTGCACTTTGTTTGGGGCGTTGCTGCTATGAGGTTTTGAGGTATGCTCTTTCAGCTAGCATTCTTTTTCCCTGTTATTTCGTGCATCGATCTCCCGGCCTCTCCTTGGGTCCTGCTACTCATCTGTGTGTCCCGCCTTGTGCTGCCTTTTTTTATTATATATGTATGTATTGTTTATATGTTTATATATACTTACAATAAAGTTGTTTGGATCTTCATACATATGTAAGTTATTTTCATTCATTTTTTTAGTGATTATTTTTTTTTTCCAAGCTATACATGTTAAGGTCCTTTAATCTTTCCTGGTAAGTTTTATCCTGCAATCCATGTACTAGTTTAGTAGCTCTTTTCTGAACTCTCTCCAAAGTATCAATGTCCTTCTGGAGATATGGTCTCCAGTACTGAGCACAATACTCCAAATGAGGTCTCACTAGTGCTCTGTAGAGCGGCATGAGCACCTCCCTCTTTCTACTGGTAATGCCTATCCATATACACCCAAGCATTCTGCTAGCATTTCCTGCTGCTCTATGACATTGTCTGCCTACCTTTAAGTCTTCTGAAATAATGACCCCTAAATCCCTTTCCTCAGATACTGAGGTTAGGACTGTATCACTGATTGTATATTCTGCTCTTGGGTTTTTACACCCCAGGTGCAATATCTTGCACTTATCAACATTAAATTTTAGTTGCCAGATTTTTGACCATTCCTCTAGTTTTCCTAAATCCTTTTCCATTAGGTGTATCCCTCCAGGAACATTAGCCCTGTTACAAATCTTTGTGTCATCAGCAAAAAGACACACCTTACCATTGAGGCCTTCTGCAATTTCGCTGATAAAGATATTAAACAATATGGGTCCCAGAACAGATCCCTGAGGTACCCCACTGGTAACAAGACCATGGTCTGAATATACTCCATTGACTACAACCCTCTGTTGTCTGTCCCTCAGCCACTGCCTAATCCATTCAACAATATGGGAGTCCAAGCCCAAAGACTGCAATTTAGCCAAAAAGCCTTCTATGTGGGACAGTATCAAAAGCCTTACTAAAGTCCAGATAAGCGATGTCTACTGCACCTCCGCCATCTATTATTTTAGTCACCCAATCAAAAAAATCTATAAGATTAGTTTGACATGATCTCCCTGAAGTAAACCCATGCTGTTTTTCATCTTTCAATCCATGGGATTTTAGATGTTCCACAATCCTCTCCTTAAGTATGGTTTCCATTAATTTCCCCACTATTGATGTCAGGCTTACTGGCCTATAGTTGCCCGATTCCTCCCTACTACCTTTCTTGTGAATTGGCACAACATTTGCCAATTTCCAATCTTCTGGGACGACTCCTGTAGTAAACCACACTGACTGGTGATCACTAGATCCCAAGCTTTCCCCTACAGTAATATCAGATACCAAATTCCCATTTGTGAATACTAATTCTAAAATGGCCTCCTTCTGGGTTGGCTCCTCAACTACTTGCTTTAGAGATAATCCCAGTAGGGAATTTAGAATATCTGTACTCCTGGCAGAGCTAGCTATTTTGGTTTTCCAGTTTATATCAGGAAGATTAAAGTCTCCCATAGTCATAACTTCCCCCTTCAATGTCATTTTAGCTATTTCCTCGACTAGTAGATTATCTAATTCTTTGACTTGGCTAGGTGGTCTATATATCACACCTACACGAGTTACCTTATGATTATCAAGCTGCAAGGTAACCCAAACTGACTCTAAATTGGTCTCGCTAACTTGTATCAAATTCGATTTCATGCTATCTTTCACATACAGGGCCACCCCTTCTTGCCTTCTCTGTCTTTCCTGTATAGAGAGAACCCTGGTATTGTTATATCCCAGTCATTACTCCCATTGAACCACATCTCAGTAACAGCCACTAAATCTATATTCTCAGATGCCATTATAGCCTTAAGTTCATTGATCTTATTCCCTAAACTGTGAGCATTTGTAGACAAGAATCTGAGCTTGTCATTTCTTAATCTTTGTGCTACTGGCATCTTCTGGCATTGTTCCGGGGGGCAGTCGGACTGCTGGATTATCACTCTTTTGCCCCCCTTTCCTAGTTTAAATGCTCCTTAGCAAATACTTGGAACTGTTCACGGAGGACATTCGTTCCCCCGAGAGAAGGATGCAAACCATCTTTCTTGTACAGTTCTTTTCCATTCTAACGAGAGCTAACATGAGACACAAAGCCAAACCCTTGGTTCAAACACCATTCACCAAACCATACATTGAATTCCTTAATGCGCATCTTCCTGTAATGCTGAAGGTTATGCACAGGCAAAACTGCAGAGAATGAAACAGTTGATGCAACTTCCCGTATATCATTTCCAAGTGTGTGAAAAGCTTCCTTCACCTTTGAAACCTCATTGCAAGCCAGATCATTTGTCCCAAGATGGACAATAACATCCACCTCCCTTTCCTGCTTTGCTTGCCTAACAATATTACGGGTCCGTTGTCTATCCCTGCTAGCGGTAGCACCAGGGAGACATCTCACAACACCATTTTCCTCAAACTTCACACCTCTTATGATGGAATCGCCCACCAACAGCTGCTTACTATCAGTCCTCACCTTCTCCTTTTTGTCTTTGGCTGCAGTCTTGCATACTTTAGGCATGAGAAATGATTGTTTCTCACCCACAGTGCTTGAGCCATCCTCCATGTTGCCCTTGCACTCTGAAAGTGCTGCAAATGAATTATGGAGAGCCACAGACTGTGTGACATGTCTTCTATCAACAACTCTCAATCTACCAGAACCTGCAGCAACCCATCTTCCATTTCTAGGGGGCCTCTGTGGCAGTGGCATTGCAACGTTCTCAGCCTGAGTTTGTTTAACGGTTAATTTACAAATCTCAGATTTCGAAAATGCAATTTCCTGCTGCATTATGGAGAGCTGTCTACAGATCAGACAGCATCCAAACTTCCGAAGAGTGGAACCTGAAATAAAAGCACAACAATTCCTGCACAGAACCAGGTCTGCCATTTTAAAGAGGGGAAAGATTATAAACAAACAAATCTTACTTGTTTAGATTGTATCCACCTCCAGATTACCTCCTGAGTATCTCCTGAATATCTCCAATGCACTTATAAAAATCAGCACTTGGAAAAATCAGCAAGCTATAGTGAAGCAAGCTAATACTATGTGGCTATATATACACACACTCCCACAAAAGCTCCTCCCCCAACAACAAATTTAACACCTTAATCACCTATGCTCATTTGCAATCAGACAATAGTGATAACCTCTCTAACAAATTCCTCACCTGTTTTGAAACACAGTGTCTGAGTATCCACCAGAAACACAGCTGAAGCTCTACTGTTTTGAAACACAGTGTCTGAGTATCCACCAGAAACACCGCTGAAGTTCTGCTACAGTGGAAAAGCTCTGAGTTAGTCTAAGTTAGTCTCCTGAATATCTCCAATGCACTTATAAAAATCAGCATTTGGAAAAATCAGCAAGCTATAATTGTGTTGCATGGAGTCAACTAACTTCTGGAACCTGTGAACAGGTATTCCAGCCCAGGATGATTGGACTACATTCCACAGTTCTTCTCTATTTCTTGGTTTTGCCTCAGAAACTGCATTTTTGATGTCACCCCACTAGTTTATATTGGATTAAGAATCCAGGGACTGGGCTGACCACTCCATAATGTCAATCTTGTTAGTCTGAAACCAAGATGTTGCACATTTACTGGTGTGTTTGGGGACGTTGTCTTGTTGGAACACCCATTTTAAGGGCATTTCCTCTTCAGCATAAGGCAGCATGACCTCTTCAAGTATTCTGATGTATTCAAACTGATCTGATCCCTGGTTTACGATAAATAGGCCCGACACCTTAGTATGAGAAACATCCCCATATCATGATGCTTGCGCAACCATGCTTCACTGTCTTCACAGTGTACTGTGGCTTGAATTCAGTGTTTGGGGGTCGTCTGACAAACTGTCTCCGGCCGCTAGACCCAAAAAGAACAATCTTGCTTTTATCAGTCCACAAAATGTCTCTTTAGGCCAGTCAATGTGCTCTTTTGCAAATTGTAACCTCTTCCGCACATGTCTTTTTTTCAACAGTGGGACTTTGCGCGGTCTTCTTTCAGATAGCTTGGTTTCACATAGGTGTCTTCTAATTGTAACAGTACTCAAAGGTAACTTTAGACCTTCTTTGATCTTCCTGGAGCTGATTGTTGCCTGAGTCCTTTCCATTTTGGCTATTCTTCTATCCATTTGAATGGTAGTTTTTCGCTTTCTCCCACGTCTTTCAGGTTTTGGTTGCTATTTTAAAGCATTTGCTATCATTTTAGCTGAGCAGTCTATCATTTTCTGCACTTCTTTATATGTTTTCCCCTCTCCAATCAACTTTTTAATCAAGGTACACTGTTCTTCTGAACAATGTCTGGAACGACCCATTTTCCTCTGAATTTCAGAGAGAAATGCACTGTAACCAGCATGTACATTTGCTGCCTTCCTTCCTTAACCACTACAGGACCGCCGTACGCAGGATTTCGTCTTTGCGGCGGACCTGATATTCTGGGTGGACGCGCCGGCGCATCCTCTCGCAAGACGCGAGATTTCCTGTGAACGCGCGCACACAGGCACGCGCGTTCACAGGAACCGGAGGTAAACTAACTGATCTACAGCCTGCCAGCGGCGATCGTTCGCTGGCAGGCTGTACATGCGATTTTTTTTTAACCCCTAAAAGGTATATTAGACGCTGTTTTGATAACAGCATCTAATATACCTGCTACCTGGTCCTCTGGTGGTCCCTTTTGCTTGGATCGACCACCAGAGGACACAGGCAGCTCTGTAATAAGTAGCACCAAACACCACTACACTACACCCCCCCTGTCACTTATTAACCCATTTATTAACCCCTGATCACCCCATATTAGACTCCCTGATCACCCCCCTGTCATTGATCACCCCCCTGTAAGGCTTCATTCAGACGTCCGTATGTGTTTTGCGGATCCGATCAATGGATCTGCGGATCCGCAAAACACATACGGACGTCTGAATGGAGCCTTACAGGGGGTGATCAATGACAGGGGGGGTGATCACCCCATATAGACTCCCTGATCACTCCCCTGTCATTGATCACCCCCCTGTAAGGCTCCATTCAGATGTCCGTATGTGTTTTGCGGATCCAATCCATGAATCCGTGGATCCGCAAAACACATACGGACCTCTGAATGGAGCCTTACAGAAGGGTGATCAATGACAGGGGGGTGATCAATGACAGGGTGGTGATCACCCCATATAGACTCCCTGATCACCCCCCTGTCATTGATCACCCCCCTGTAAGGCTCCATTAAGACGTCCGTATGTGATTTGCGGATCCGATCCATGGATTCGTGGATCCGCAAAACACATACGGACCTCTGAATGGAGCCTTACAGGGGGGTGATCACCCCATATAGACTCCCTGATCACCCCCCTGTCATTGATCACCCCCCTGTAAGGCTCCATTCAGACGTCCGTATGTGTTTTGCGGATCCGATCCATGGATCCGTGGATCCGCAAAACACATACGGACCTCTGAGTGGAGCCTTACAGGGGGGTGATCAATGACAGGGGGGTGATCAACCCATATAGACTCCCTGATCACCCCCCCTGTCATTGATTACCCCCCTGTAAGGCTCCATTCAGACATTTTTTTGGCACAAGTTAGCGGAAATTGATATTTTTTTATTTATTTATTTTTTTGTTTTTTCTTGCAAAGTCTCATATTCCACTAACTTGTGACAAAAAAATAAAATCTCACATGAACTCACCATACCCCTCACGGAATCCAAATGCGTAATTTTTTTTAGACATTTATATTCCAGACTTCTTCTCACGCTTTAGGGCCCCTAAAATGCCAGGGCAGTATAAATATGTGACATGTGGCCCCATTTTGGAAAGAAGACACCTCAAGGTATTTTGTGAGGGGCATGGCGAGTTCATGTAAAATTAAATTTTTTGTCACAAGTTAGCGGAAAGGGAGACTTTGTGAGAAAAAAAAAAAAAAAAATATTTCCGCTAACTTGTGCAAAAAAAAAAAAAATTCTATGAACTCGCCATGCCCCTCACAGAATACCTTGGGGTGTCTTCTTTCCAAAATGGGGTCACATGTGGGGTATTTATACTGCCCTGGCATTTTAGGGGCCCTAAAGCGTGAGAAGAAGTCTGGAATCCAAATGCCGTCCTATAAGATACTCATTGGAATTTGGGCCCCTTTGCGCACCTAGGCTGCAAAAAATTGTCACACATGTGATATCGCTGTACTCAGGAGAAGTTAGGCAATGTGTTTTGGGGTGTCTTTTTACATATACCCATGCTGGGTGAGAGAAATATCTCTCTATAATGACAACTTTGTATAAAGAAAATTGGAAAAGTTGACTTTTAGAGAGATATATCTCTCACCCAGCATGGGTATATGTAAAAATACACCCCAAAACACATTGCCCTACTTCTCCTGAGTACGGCGATACCACATATGTGACACTTTTTTTCAGCCTAGGTGGGCAAAGGGGCCAAAAATTCCAATAAGTACTTTTAGGATTTTACAGGGCATTTTTTACACATTTGGATTCCAGACTTCTTCTCACGCATTAGGGCCCCTAAAATGCCAGGGCAGTATAACTACCCCACAAGTGACCCCATTTTGGAAAGAAGACACCCCAAGGTATTTCGTGATGGGCAAAGTGAGTTCATAGAAGTTTTTATTTTTTGTCACAAGTTAGTGGAATATGAGACTTTGTAAGAAAAAAAAAATCATAATTTTCCGCTAACTTGTGACAAAAAATAAAAAGTTCTATGAACTCACTATGCCCATCAGTGAATACCTTAGGGTGTCTACTTTCCAAAATGGGGTCATTTGTTGGGTGTTTGTACTGTCATTGTAGAACCTCAGGAAACATGACAGGTGCTCAGAAAGTCAGAGTTGCTTCAAAATGCAGAAATTCACATTTTTGTACCGTAGTTTGTAAACGCTATAACTTTTACCCAAACCATTTTTTTTTACCCAAACATTTTTTTTAATCAAAGTAATGTAGAACAATAAATTTTGAGAAAAATTTATATAGAAATGTAATTTTTTTTTCAAAAATTTTACAACTGAAAGTGAAAAATGTCATTTTTTTGCAAAAATTTAGTTAAATTTCGATTAATAACAACAAAAGTAAAAATGTCAGCAGCAATGAAATACCACCAAATGAAAGCTCTATTAGTGAGAAGAAAAGGAGGTAAAATTCATTTGGGTGGTAAGTTGTATGACCGAGCAATAAACCGTGAAAGTAGTGTAGTGCAGAATTGCAAAAAGTGGTCTGGTCATTAAGGGTGTTTAAGCTAGGGGGGCTGAGGTGGTTAAATAAGGGCAATAATTTCCAGCTGTTTTTTAAAGAATGAATGACCTCACTCATTGAACTCCACACTGCTATTAATTTGAACATGCCCCTTTTAATAAGTGATTACAGAGAATCAGCAGCATGCATGGCATGACTGCTGGGTCTGTTGGATTTCTATTACTCTACTACACCTGCTAGTAAATTATATCAGTAGCAGGTAGGAAACTGGTAAATTATATGCCATGTAGAAATATAATTTCTACCAAAAACAGTGATTGATCAGGTTAGTGATGTCTGACTGCTATTATTTTGAACACAACTGTATACCGGCCACACTCAGGCATTGTTATACTCCAGCTCAGTTTGTGCATTCTGTTTGCCTCCCTAAATAAAATAAAAAAACAGAACACAAAAACAGTGTTGGCTACCTCCTCCGCCTCCTCCTCTTCTTTCACCTACACCACCATGTCTACCTCCTCCACTCGGACCTCCACCTCCTGGTTCAAGATTATTATTTGTTACATTGGTAGAGAAGTATACCAACTGCACCCAACCATTGTTATACTCCAGCACAGTTTGTGCGTTCTGTTTCCTATTTCACAATGTTTTGGGGCCTCCCAAAAAAAAAAAAAATTAAAGAAAAAAAAAATAACACAAAAACTGTGCTGGCTAACTCCTCGACCTTCTCCGCTTCTTCCACCTACAATGCCACGTCCACTGCCTCCTCAATAGTGATTAGCGGCAGGGGCAATATTCGATTTTGCGATATTTCACGAATATTTGGGCAAATATTCGCAAATTCGCAATTTTTTTCTTGATTGCAAAATCGGCAATGTAATATTCGCGTATTGCTTGCGAAATACATGAGTGGGTCACTGTTGCTACATTTTCCAAGCTGCTAGAAGTTCCCTGAGACTGGAGAAAAAGGTTGGCACAGCAGAACATTACAATAGCTTTATATGCAAATAGAGTGCACCAATATATCCGCGAATGCACATATTTCAGCACAATACCGGCAACTTCACATTTTATTGGGTCGGGAAACAACCCTAAGTAGCATATAACTAGGTCAAAACACGGACATGGGGGATTCGTGTTCCAGATCTAAGAACAGTGCAAGATTAAGGCCTCATGCACACAGACTTTTTTTTAAGGTCCGCAAAAACGAGGTCCGTAGGTCCGTGATCCGTGACCGTTTTTTTCGTCCGTGGGTCTTCCTTGATTTTTGGAGGGTTCACGAACATGAAAAAAAAGTCGTTTTGGTGTCCGCCTGGCCGTGCGGACCCAAACGATCCGTCCTGACTTACAATGCAAGTCAATGGGGACGGATCCGTTTGACGTTGACACAATATGGTGCAATTGCAAACGGATCCGTCCCCATTGACTTTCAATGTAAAGTCAGGAGTCCCTATTATACCATCTGATCTGAGTTTTCTCCAATCCGATGGTATATTTTAACTTAAAGCGTCCCCATCACCATGGGAACGCCTCTATGTTAGAATATACTGTCGGATATGAGTTAGATCGTGAAACTCAGATCCGACAGTATATTCTAACACAGAGGCGTTCCTATGGTGATGGGGACGCTTCAAGTTAGAATATACTAAGAACTGTGTACATGACTGTCCCCTGCTGCCTGGCAGCACCCGATCTCTTACAGGGGGCTGTGATCCGCACAATTATCCGGCCCCCCCTCCCTCTCTCTATTGTATTATATTCATTGGTGGCACAGTGTGCGGCCTCCCCTCTCTCCCCCCCAATCATTGGTGGCAGCGGAGAGTTCCGATCGGAGTCCCAGTTTAATTGCTGGGGCTCTGATTGGTAACCATGGCAACCAGGACGCTACTGCAGTCCTGGTTGCCATGGTTACTTAGCAATATTAGAAGCATCATACTTACCTGCTGCGCTGTCTGTGACCGGCCGGGAGCTCCTCCTACTGGTAAGTGACAGATCTTTAAGCAATGCGCTGCACAGACCTGTCACTTACCAGTAGGAGGAGCTCCCGGCCGGTCACAGACAGCGCAGCAGGTAAGTATGATTCTTCTAATATTGCTAAGTAACCATGGCAACCAGGACTGCAGTAGCGTCCTGGTTGCCATGGTTACCGATCGGAGCCCCAGCGATTAAACTGGGACTCCGATCGGAACTCTCCGCTGCCACCAATGATCGGGGGGAAAGAGGGGATGCCGCACACTGTGCCACCAATGAAAATAATACAATAGAGGGAGGGAGGGGGTCGGGGGGGGCGCACACTGGCCACTAATGAAAATAATACAATAGAGGGAGGGAGGAGGCCGCACACTGGCCACCAATGAAATTAATACAATAGAGGGAGGGAGGGGGGGCCGAGGGGGGTCTGCCCCCTGCTGCCTGGCAGCCCCTGATCTCTTATAGGGGTCTATGATATGCACAATTAACCCTTTAGGTGCAGCACCTGAGGGGTTAATTGTGCGGATCACAGCCCCCTGTAAGAGATCAGGTGCTGCCAGGCAGCAAGGGGCAGTCATGTACACAGTTCGTAGTATATTCTAACTAGAAGCGTCCCCATCACTATGGGAATGCCTCTGTGTTAGAATATATTGTCGGATCTGAGTTTTCACGAAGTGAAAACTCAGCTCTGAAAAAGCTTTTATGCAGACGGATCTTCGGATCCGTCTGTATGAAAGTAACCTACGGCCACGGATTACGGACGTGGATGCCAATCTTGTGTGCATCCGTGTTCTTTCACGGACCCATTGACTTGAATGGGTCCGTGAACCGTTGTCCGTCAAAAAAATAGGACAGGTCATATTTTTTTGACGGACAGGAAACACGGATCACGGCCGCTGATGAACAACGGTGCATTTTCCAAGTTTTCAACGGACCCATTGAAAGTCAATGGGTCCGCAGAAAATCACAAAAAACGGAACAACGGCCACGGATGCACACAACGGTCGTGTGCATATGGCCTAAATTATATATTTAATTGCCTTAAGGGCGACTAGACATAACACTATATACACACAGAAGATATACAATGGTCAGATGTGCAAATATAGATGATGTGGTACAAACAGGATTACACAGAACAAAAGTCAGTTACCAAGTGGATGAGTAGTCCTTTGTGTTAGGATGACGAGGTCTTGGCTGCATTAATCCTTAGCTGTAGTCACATTGGGGCAGGGATGTCAGCAGTTCCATTACTTGATGTGGTCCCCTTCAGAGAAAGACGCTGGCCTCTGGCCTGCATGGGCCTTTTCACCTGTAGTCGGCCCCTCCCCTCCCTCTTCCTGGGAGGACCTAATTTTCCTTGTCCGGTGAGGAAACTCAGAATCCAAAAACCCATTATGAATCATAGCTCCTCACTGGAAGATCACAGGGAGATGGTTCTGGCAGCACCATATTTGGCTGGGTTCCAGCTACAAGTGGAGACCAAACATGGCACTGTTATTAGGTTCCTACTGGGAGATCTCTGTATCTTCCCTTCCTGGCACCCGACCCTCAAGCGGCAACCAGGGGCATGTCCATCTGGGTCACAGGGTCGCAGATATGTAACTGTTTTATGCCTGTGATGGACGGGCAATTCATAATTCCTTATTAACCCCCGGTTCCATGATGTCTGATGATGCTTTTGTTCTGATGACCAACTCAGCCTCTTTCACCGACATTCATCCTGCCAGAGAGGTTGAGTTGCCAGAGTGGCTGAGTGGGTTTGAACTGTAAACATGTGGTCCCCTTTAAAGCAGGGTCCCCCTGTGGAGTTTAATTTCCTCTGCCCACTCCTGGAGCAAATGGCAGAAATGAAATCATAACACCACATTCCTCACAATTTCCCTATCCACATTTGTTTGCTGGGCAATTGTCCTGCTCTTACCCCCATTTTGCTTCCTTTTGCAGCCCTCTCTAGTCCTTTTTAAGACTATTTTACAGCACCAAAGTTTTGGTCCCCACTGACTTTTATTGGGTTCAAGTTCGGGTCAAGTTTGGGTACCCGAACCGAACTTTGAAACAAAGTTCAGCCAAACCCATCAAACCCACTCATCCCTACTAATAAGTTCATTTATTTATTTTTTCTACTTTTTTTACTTTTTATTTTTGGCCCACTAGGGGTATTTCCCTTATGTTGTATTGTACTTCATTGGAACGTCAGTCTGGGTTGACACCTTTTCCAACAAAAAATACACTGCCAAGTTAACATATGTAAAAGTGTGGTTTAGGGGCATGGCTTAACACTGGTGTTATTTGACAGTAGTTTCATCATATTTTGAGTTTTGCACCATTTTATAAAGAAAATACAACACATTTTTCCAGTTGTTTTTAAAGATGTTGTGCAGTGACTTAATATCGATGACGTAGCCTCAGAATAGATCATCAATATCAGATCCAACTTCCGGCACCACATCAATCAACAGTTTGAAGGGGTAGCTGCATTCATGAGAATACTACATCCTCTTTAAAATCACCTGTGCTCCGTCTTGTTTGCAGTGGTGGTGCAGTTTAATTACAATACATTCACTGGAATGGGACGGAGCAGTTGTAATTACCCTGCCCCACCTCTACAAAGGAGAAAATGCATAGGAACATATGGAAGAGGACACTACGCTCACATGACTGCTGCTACCCCTAGAGATGAGCAAAGTTCTCAAAACGTCAATTTGACTGCTTGACCAATTACATTGTCATGAAGAGCATTTCTTTGTGAATAGCAGGCACACTGACGGGGAGCGTCAATGGTGTCGTCCCGGGCCTTGAACCCTTAGATGTCATCTGATCGAGGCATCTGAGACAACTAGTGTTGAGCAAATCAAAGTGCAAGAAGTGGACTTCGATCTGAATTTCAAGGAAAATTTGACTTGCAGAGAAGTCAAATTCCCTTGTGCTTCCCGGTAATGAATCAATTTTCCCTTAAATGGGGTAAAAATTGTAAAAAATCATACTTACCTCATCTGTTTGAGCGTGAAGAGCCAGCAGCCATCTTGATTGAAGATCCCACATAATCGCGTGTGCAGTGATGTATGATTTCACCACGCCGGCTGACGTGATGATGTCATTACGGGACGCGCAAGATTTCGCACTCTTCGGGCTCTTCGTGATTATGCAAGTATGATTATTTTTTTTTATTGTAAACTTAAATATTTAAGTCAGATGCCACGATCAGCTATAAATGTGGCATCTAAGAGGTACAATGACGGGGAGCGGCGCATCCGCCGTTCACTGTCATTGCACAAAATTTACAAAGAAATGCACTTTGTGAAGAAGCAGTTAGTCACAAAGTGAATTTTTTTGTAAAATTCGGTGAAGCAGCTGAATCAAATTTCAGAGATCTTCGCTCAACACTAGAGATGACCATTGACGGCTGTCAGGGGTTAATATGTTAAAAAAAATACTCACCTTATCCATTTGCTTGTGAAGAGTCTGCCTCGGCCATCTTGATTGAAGATCCAGCGCGAAATCTTACGTGGTGCATGATGATGTCATGATCATGCTGGCCGGCGTGGTGACGTCATATGAATATGTGCTCAGAAAATTTCACACGGGATCTTCAATCAAGATGGTCATGGTGGACTCTTTATGCGCAAATGGATGAGGTGAGTATGATTTTTTTTTACCGCCATTTTAGGGAAAATCGATTTGTTACCATGAAGCACGAAGAAATTTGGCTTTGTGAACTTCAATTCGCTCAATACTAGCCTACCACTTCAAACAACTGATCGTCGTTGGAGCTGGGAGTTCAACCCCACAGATCTGATATTTATGACCTATCCTGAGGATAGATCATCAATTTTAACCCGCTGTACAACCTCTTTGATATAAAATGTTGTGTTCCGTATACAGTATTTGATCAGGAGTAATGAATTAGCTCTTATGGAGAAGCAAATAACCACAAAGTGAGGAAATATCCATTCCCTTCACCTATTTCACTACTGCCCCTGAACCGTGCTGCCCTATGCAGGAGCCTAGTTTGCACTGGTTTGTCATAATGGTTTGTTCTGGAAACAAATAGAAGACAATGGTTTCTGGTGACAGTCAGTGATGGAAACCTTCTCAATCTGTCAGATATCTATCAGATCTTCCTCTCTAGTTATAGTCGCCATTACTTCAGCATATAACGGTTATCCTTAGAGAAGCACTTATAGGTTTTGCTAGATCCACTGTGGACAGAACGACAGTGTAAGGCCTCCTGCACATGACCGTATGGCTTTTTCAGTATTTTACAGTCCATTTTCACGGATCCGTTGTTCCGTTTATTTTGTTTCAGTAGTGTTTCCGCTTCCGTTCCGTTTTGCCGTTCAGTTTTTCCGTTTGGTTTCCGTTTTTGATCTGTTTTATGCGGATTGCAAACGGAAACAGAAGCATACAATAATGTTTAAACAATAAGTACATAAAAAAATTGGGTTGAGCATAAAATTTGCAATAGATGGTTCAGCAAAAACGGAACGGATACGGAAGACATACGGATGCATTTCGTATGCATTACATTTTTTTGCGGACCCATTGACTTGAATGGAGCCATGGATCGTTATTTGCAGGCAATAATAGTACATGTTCTATGTTTGAACGGAACGGAAATACAGAAATGGAAGACATACGGAGTACCTTCTGTTTTTTTTGCAGATCCATTGAAATGAATGGTTCCGTATACGGTCCGTATACGGAACGCAAAAAACGGAACGTAAACAAAAAAAATAAAATTGTGTGCAGGAGGCCTAACATGAAGACTTTATTGATGTTTGATGTAGCTTATCTGACGCTGTGATCCAGATGCTGGTAAATGTCTGCCTCATGCCGTCAATAAAATGAAATAATTTGGTGCAGAGTGGATTAGTGGGAAAATGCTCCTCTAAGTCCTTTTTCAGAAAAAGACCACCATATGTGACAGTCTGAGAGCAATCATACTCTGACTGATTGGGGGACTAATAATATGTATAAAGGTCCATGTAAAGTTTCGCCCACATCTGTATTGGAGATTCTATAAAAAATACCGGACAGAATACCGCAGCATGCTTCGTTTTCTTGTCAAGTAAAATTTTGGGTTTTCTGATAGAAACCAGATCGCATTGCAGTCATTGAGGTCTGTCAGAAGGCCTTCATCTCATTATCAGTGCTGTCTGTCAGAAGGCGTTCTTTAGAGATGAGCAAAGTTCTCTAAACTTCAATTAGGCTGCTTTGACAAATTTCACAAAGAAATTCGCTTTGTGGTGAATTACTTCATCACGAAGCGCATTTCTTAGTAAATAGCAGGCTCAATGATGGGGAATGGCAATGGTGCCGTCCCTGTCATTAAACCCCTCAGATGCAGTGTTCATCTTTGATCTTGGCATCTCAGATGACCAATGAGGGCTGTCAAGGGTTAATCTGTTCAAAAAAACATCTTTTTGCTCACGAAGAGGCCCCCGCAGCCATCTTGATCACCATGCAAGAGGTTTTGCACCAGATCTTCATTCAAGATGGCCACTGAGTAGTGTTGATCGAGCATGCTCGGCCAAACACCAGTTCGACTCGAGCATCGCGATGTTCGGCCAAATATCGCGTGTGCTTGAGTCAGTGTATTTAAATCTAATTTAGAAAAATATGGATGGGCACTCATATATGAAGATATAGGACGCAATTTATTCAAACATATAATAAATAACAATATAATAAAATACACTAAATAAAAAATATAAATAAAAAATTGCAGATAAAAAATTGATGTTTTTTGGATAGAGGTGAAATAGCACAAAAAATCCTCACTGAATTTTCCCCATATAATTCTGTGATTTTAGAGAAGGGGGGAGGACAGTTGTGCAATTGGTCTCAATCCAAACAGATGATAGTTCTCCTCCAAAACTGATAAATCAATTTTAGAAAAATGGCATAAATATCCAATTCATAAGAACACACTAAATATTGCATATATATCCTATATCCAAATATAAAATGCACGCATGTGCTATATTGCCACTGACTAATCTTAGTTGTTAAAAGTGTGTCAAAAATTGAATACACAGATAGCGCTCCACATATGTAACTTTTCTTTTGTACTTGATAGTCTTTTGCAAAGTGTATCCGGTCTCTGTTATATCAACAAAATGATGTTGCGATTCAACCGAATGGAAATTGTTAGCATAGAAAGTCCTTAGTGTGTTACTAAGTGCAATTCATTATTTCTCCTTTAAATAGCTTAGTATTTTGCCTCATAAGTAGGGATGAGCGAACCCGAACTGTATAGTTCGTAAAAGTCTGTGTTCGGGTTCGGTGTTCGGCGCTTTCTTGGCGCTTTTTGAAAGGCTGCAAAGCAGCCAATCAACAAGCGTCATACTACTTGCCCCAAGAGGCCATCACAGCCTTGCCTACTATTGGCATGGCTGTGATTGGCCAGTGCAGCATGTGACCCAGCCTCTATATAAGCTTGGGTCACGTAGCGCTGCACGTCACTCTGCTGATTCAAGCATAGGGAGAGGTTGCTGCTGCGACGTTAGGGCGAGATTAGGCAGATTAACTCCTCCAAAAGACTTCATTCTGTGATCGATCTCCAGCTGTGGATCATTGAAGTGCTAATATCGACTTGCTCATTTTTTTGAGGCTGCCCAGAGCGTTTTTAGATCACTTTTTTCTGTGGTGATCGGCGGCCATTTTGTGGCTTGTGGTGCGCCAGCACAAGCTATCACCAAGTGTATTTAACCATCAATAGTGTGGTTATTTTTTGCTATATCCTACATCAGCTGCAGGCTGAGCCTGTGTCACTGAAGTGCATTTAACCATCAACAGTCTGGTTATTTTTTGGCCATATACTACATCAGCTGCAGGCTGAGCCTGTGTCACCGAAGTGCATTTAACCATCAAAAGTCTGGTTATTTTTTGGCCATATACTACATCTGGTGCAGGCTGAGCCTGTGTCACTCAAGTGCATTTAACAATCAATAGTGTGGTTATTTTTTGGCCATATACTACATCAGGGGCAAGTTGA